>NW_028186423.1:10434930-10480187 GCF_003343005.1 Rhea americana
CTTTCTTCCCTGTATCAAGCCATGTGCTTAGTTTAAGTCAATGTCCTGTGGTGTCTAGGATTCCTCTCTGTAATTCAAGATATTTCTTCTGAAATAATTTCCTTTCTACATCTCTAAGAACCCCAATACATGACTCAACCATTTTGTTCCAATCATTTATTTTGATCTAGGTTTATCTCCATAGATACAGTTACATTCCTTGAGTTTTGGTTCCCTCTCACCACCACTTTTCCTTGAGTAGTGACTATCATTGGGACTGATCCAAAGCCCACAGAAGGCAATGCAGATGTATTAACTGAATTTAAGGTATGTTTGGGTTTTTTTTTTGTTTTTTTTTTTCTTTTGCAATTAGTCCCGTTGAAATCAAAGGAATGACTTGTTGAAAAAGATATGAGGAATGAAACTGGCAGAATCTGTCCTTCAATAAAATATCTCCAAGAAATCTTTTGGATTTTTCACAAGCACTTTAAAAACAAAGAATTAAACATAATATATTATAATGCAAATTCTATCAAACACTGTGTCATTAACATTTAGCAATCTTGTTTATTCAAGTCAATCCATCTATATATACAAATCTGATATTTGCCTTTTTAAAAATTTAACATATGTAAGTGCCCATAAATCAGTTATGACAATCATTGTTAAAACAATCAATAGTAAGGAATATGCATTAATTCAAATATTATTGATAGCACATGAACCTGCATCAGTCTTCTGTGAAATAAGAAAAATGAGACATCTTCTTAAAATCAATATTTTCCTTTTTATGTCATTCATTTGAAGAGTATCAATAATACATTACTTTATACCATATGTGTCAGTGGTCTTACTTCTAAATGTAGAAGTATCTTGAAAAAAATATTAAAATGAGGCAAAAGAAAAAAGTCCTCAAAGCAATGACCTGCTAAAAAGCTTAGATTCATCCACTGGATTGTGGGTATTCATCTGAACTAAAATATGTATGGGCAGTGTTACTGGTTAGATATATTATTTATAACTCAGACCTCAATAATAGTTGCTTGTACAGAACATTTGTCCTGCAGTTAGAGAGCAAGAGGAGTAACAAGAAAACTCAGTCAGTTTTGCCTTTTTCTATCTTTGGCCTTARGAGCCAGGAAGTTATGCAGGTGTGCAGACCAAAGTGAAAATACAAGATGTCGAATTACAACATCCATTCATCACAAAAGAAACATTTTAATTGGTTATATGTGGAAAATATCTACTTGACAGTCAGTTTCTCACTTTTCACATAAGTGCTTTGCTGCTTGGATGCCTAATCTTGTTTAGTATAGGGAAAGTAATTTGACATGAAAGTACCTAGATGGCTGCTGAAAATTAATTGCCAATTAAAAAAGAAAAATGTTTGTGCTACTCTATAAACAAGCCAACATATAAACCTTTCAGTCTTGTTGCTTTATTTATGTCTTTGTAGATCTGGTTTCAAGCTATTTGCATACAATTTACAAATTCATATTATAATTCTCCAGTATATTTATGATTTTATAGTTGTATATATTTTACCTCTATGAAAAATATTTATTTCTTTATGCTTCTGTTGCTTATTATTTAACAAAAACATTTCATTACATTTGATAGTTTATGTCTCTTCCTTAGAATGAGGCATTTTTATTTGTAGAGCTCGGAGAGAGAGGCTTATTTCTCCCCTACATGTTAAAAAAATATCCAAACCTCAAAACGATGAACTCCTAACTTTCCATAGCTTCCATAGTCTGCTTTCAAGTGAGATTGAATACCCCAAAGATTCAAAGTATAAAGGTTAATCTGAGTGGAAAATGAAGGCTTTAACAGGATTGTAAAGCTTAAGGACTCCTTTCAGTGCTAAAGAGACTTTTGAAAGTGCTGAGCCATAGAAGCTTCATGAGTGCCATGGAAGGGCCCCCTTAGATCCAGAATACAATTCAAATGGCACAGCTCAGTCCATCAGAATTGAATATTGACTTCCATTTTTTTCCTTCTCCTCCTCCCAAAATTAGCTTTCTATGTATTTCAGGTAGGTAGTGTGGGACTAAGTTATGTCTGCATGGAGACTGACAATTACGTGAGGGTGGATCATTCTATATCATGTTTTTTTTTAAAAAAAAAAAGAAAATTAATACATTTTTAAAGTTTGTCTGCTTTTAAAATAGCAACATTAATATATTTGTTTTAGCTTTTTACATTATTTTTACATGAAATTTTTAATTGAAAAGTGTTCTCACTGAGTGAAATTCACTCATTATACCTTCTATTAATAGAGAATTGGGACTATCTGTGGTTGTTTGAAGCTGCTACTCATTGTATTAACACTATTATTCAGTCTTCCAATCCAAACGAGGAGGTCAGGCCAGGGTTCATTAGCTAAAGCCAGATTTCAATGGCAAGAAAGGAAAAAAAGCTTTCAAGAGCAAATTAATATGATTGTGGCTCTCTGCACAAAATATGGGACCAAGGTACCTGACCTTCTGCAGATCTAACTAGCATGGAAGACTGAATATGAATCATTTGTGATAAATATTTTTAGGTTAAAATTATTCTGTAAAAAACTTCTGTGCATGCTTAAACACTGCTTAGTTTCCTCACAAAGACTACAGTTCCATGCAGAACATCAATCGTGCAGAGATAATGTAAGGGTCACTTATTCTGACTGTGCCAAACAGCTCTGGAATTCTCAAAAGACTGACGCATTGCARACAATAGCCTCCATCCAAGAGCTGAATGAACAAACACTCGGTGACCTGTCTTATTTTCATTTTTCTTTTTTAATTAGAATGATAAGAAAAATAAAAATCACCCGAAATCATATATAGATTTTATTGAGTGCAACTTGTTACTGGGGATCAAAGTTAATAAAAGAACATGAATATAATAATAACTTTTGAATCCTGAAGGCCAATAATCATGCTTTTCTTTGTACTTAAGATTATCAAGTTTTTATATAATTATTACCCTCTCCTAATTGCTATTTGTTTTACCCTTTTAAAAAACAAAACACAAAAAAACCCATGATATTAAAGGAAATACCAAAATTATCAAGTGAATAGATAAATAAGCTATCAATCTGCAAAGTTATCACAAATCTCAAAGATGCTTGTGTACTGTTAAATTTTCTAGAACTTAGGTAACACTCAACTTGGAGTGCATTCACCATATTTATAGCTTCCAACAAAGTTTAATTTCAAGCAAAATATTTTGTGAATCTCTATGTAGTGATCTGATTTGATCTTCTTTAAATTTTATGATAAAAATATATCCTAATATAGACTTTGATTCACTTAGGGTTATATGATATGATTCCATTGACTGAAAATTTTGGGCTGCATATCTAAAGATTGAATAAGCTGATACTAAGGTTACATATTTCAGTTACTTGGAACAGCTACTGCTATTGATTATATATTTACACTTGCATAAGTGTAAATATACATGTCTTCACATTAATATGAAATTAGCCCCAAAAATATATCTAAATTCTTCAGTATTTATAGCATGAAGTGTCATCTTCAATGGATTCAGCTTGATGCTTTCATGCAAAAAGCAGAAAGCTACTACTATAAAAAGTACAAGACAGGATTGATACTGTTTTAAATCATGCTTTCTGGTGAACAGGACAACCTCTTTTTATACAAACATGAATTATAATACAGTATATGTGGTAGCAACTTATCTAAGACAACATAAGATCACAAGTAAAAATTTGCAATACCTCTTACGGTGAAAGAAATTCAAGAGATGGTCATTAATTCGCCTCTTATTTGATGATGGAGTCATTTTTTAATATTATGTAGTATTGATAGTCTTCCTTTTCTAATATGTGATACCTGAGAAACTAGCAAAAATGACAGGTCAACTGTCAAAATCTTGGGTAAGTTGACATATGTGCAGTCATAAGCAGAGAAACAGAGACCTGCGTGATCTTAAGGTAGGTGATTACTTTCATCCATGAAGAAGGGCTAAGTGCAGTAATACTTAAATGGTAATATTCCACTACATGAGATACTTTACACCACCAAATGTTTCTGTGACTCCCCTAGCTAACTGTTAGAAGAAATTTGAAATTCTCTGAGTTCTCTCCCTCTTCCCCCAATATTAAATATGATTGGGTTTGGATCATTGTTCTTTAAAATAACAAAAACCTTTTGTAATACTCAACAGAAGACACAAAGGGAAAGACTGTGGGATGTCAAGATATGACAAAAACACCATACATCATTTCAAATATGTATTACAGCTATTTAGTCACTATCTCAGATAAACAAGATAGTCATATGGCTATAGATGCAAGTAGGAAAAGTATCTGAAAGAGACTTTTTTCTCTATGATAATCACTACTGCTGAGGGCATTATTAAATTGGTTTACAGCCCTGTAGGCTTTTTGGTTTTCTTAATGCTGTGAGATATTGCACCAATCACTGTAATAAAGAAGCAAATATAATGTATCTATCCCTTACATTCTTAAGAGATTATTGTGGTTTGTGCTTTTGGACACAGATCTGGGCACAACATTTAAACTTAATTATTCTAGCTTCCATCTAGCAACTGAGACACATACTGAATTATTACAAATTACTTATAAATAAACACCAGAATTCTCTTAGCTAGATAGGTCATCACAAACCTGTCACTTGTTCTTAACTAATTATAAAGAACAATTCAAATTCCTCTGTGACTAACTTATTTAAGTTAGTCATGCCTTCCCCTGGCCCATAATATCCTGTTAGGTTGCTTTCCACTGGAACAGTATAATAGTATATTGCAAAAAAAAAAAAAAAAAAAAAAAAATCTTGTGAGATGAGACAGATCTTTCAGTGAAGGGAAAGTCAATGTTAAACCTCACCTGTGCATTTGTTTCCCCAGGAATTTTATATTTTTCAGCTCAAAAACTTACTTAATTTTACTTTGTAAGTTTGTTACACAGACCAGTTCAGAACCTATCCATCCTCAGCTATACCTAAACAAATAAATGAACAAAAAAAAATGACAAAAAGTCCTGTCAACACAGTAAACCCAGTCCCTTCCTAGGCTGGAAAAGAGAGACAGCTATCGTTACACAAGTATTTAATGAAGACATTGACAAACTTTGATATATGCCATTTCAGTAGAAAGGTCAAATAAACAACAGTTATCTAAATCATTTGCAAAATCATCTGCAAAAACTAATCTGTAATCATACAAAAATAGTTCTTCTTGTGATATCTTGATTACACTAATTTTTCACAGGCTTAGTAATATTGTGAGCAGATAACTACTAGCAGTATTTAACACTTCATTTGTATTTCTACCTGAAATCAGAAATTGCAAAAGCATATTCAAATATTTATAAATTGGTATTTGTTTTTTTTAGTATTTGGCTTTCTCAAAAGCATTCTTGTTTGATTAATGTTTGGAGCTGAACCACAGACCAGCACCTGTTTTACTCTCACCTTTTTGTCCTTACCTCCCTAGGTAAGGACCTACATTTATAATTCTCCATTAAGTGTGTTAGGCACTTCAATAACTAGATATCTCTGTTAGATTATATCGTTAAAAAAAATGTGATCAGCTGAGATAGCTTTCACTGTTAAATGTTTGATGATCAAATACCTTAAATATTGCAATTATGACCAAAGCAACATAAGAATCACACTTTCAGCAATATCTGTGGAAGATGATTCATTCCACCGAGGAAAAGATTTTCCACTACTGTGATATCAGAATCTGGCCAACAGTATTTAACCACCTCATGTTTCAGCCCTCTGTGGTTCATGTCATGTCATACATTGAAACCCAGAAAACAACTCAGCGATGGTCATTGCATTCAACCCTTCAAACAAAGCAGAATATTCAGTCCAGATGAATCAATGGATATGAATTTTAAAATAGAAAATTATATTTGAAGGGTCTGAGTAGCTGTTGGCCAGGAATTATGTAGTTATTTTGACTCAGCTTGATGGGCTTTGTTCTCTCCTTCTTTGCTGAGCCCACTCCAGTTCTAGGCAAATGAGCATGGTCCTTTCAGTTACCTTTCTAGGAGACCAACAAGTATTTTTCAATGACGTAAATAAACTTGCAAGGTAATTTCAGTGTTCTGTTTCAAACTAGCTATTGGAACTGGTAGCAATGGTAGCACAATTTTAGTATTTCAGCTTCTTATAACTTTTTTATTCTTTCCTGAAGTTTATATAAGGGAGAAAAAAGTCTCAAAGTCTTACACAGGTAAAAGGAAAGCCAAGTGACTTGTAATCACAGTAAAATAAGTTTCAGACCTAGGAAATTCCCATCGTGGTTCTCAAACAGATCACTTAGCCTTTCCGTTTTCTCTGTTTCCTAACTTGTGGTATTGTCCAGTAATAATGTTGTGAAGTGAGAACATTTATTTTCATTTATGGATTAAACATGCTTATAAAAGTGGGAAGTCATGAGAAGTCCATTTTAGGAATAGCTTTGCTAGCAAACAGATAATCTTTTTTTTTTTTCCCTAAGAAACTCTCTGACTTAGTGAATAAGACAGAGACCAAATCATTCCTTCTGTTTTTATCATAACTTTCAGTGAAGCTACTTAATGTCTTTGTCTCAGTTGCATAAGAAATGGGAGAAATTATACCGGTCTATGTTAGACTGTGTGATAAAAAACTCTCCGCAAACACAGAGGAGCACAGGGGGACAGTGGTGGGCAGGACACCCAATACCTTCTCACAGGGACATGCACCCTGTCCAGACTCCTCCCAGGGCTGTCCCAGGAAGGCATCAGCACCATGGGCCAACAGGGATGGCTGGGGTATCTTTTGGACTCGGGGGGTGACGCCTAGGGGTATGGGACACACTGAGGGATGCAAAGGAAGAGTGTTYCAGGATTTCACAAGAAATTACAGGATGGTTGGGACAGAAAACAGGAGGGATCTTAAGTGATATGGGAAGGAACAAACATGGGAAAATAGAGGGATATAGAGATAAAATGGGGTCTTCCATGTGTAAACGGAGCTGATCAGCATGCTTATCTGGCCATACCCTGTGCCTGATCAGCACAGTCTGTCGTACCTTATTATTAAATTCCTTCTAACTATTTTTCCTCAGTGAGAGACTCTATTCTGTGTTCGTGTGTGTGTGAAGGTCTAAGTGCCCGCAGCTATCAGTCCATGGATCACAAGGGCCTCTGTGTATGTAGTGCCAGCACTGGATGCAAGTGAGAGTGCAAATCACTAGCAAACATCAAGCTGGACTAGCTGGTGACTAGGTAGAGTGACCTGAGAGCTGGGGCAGGCAGGGGCTGTGCCTCCAAGAGTGAGACCACAGTGGAGCTGGCTACTGGAGTGATCAGGATAGTGTTGGCCAACAGCCAGGGAGACTATGGGGTCTGAGCATTGACCTGTTTGTATATATGCATATGGTGTGTGGGGATGCGTGGGGGTGTGCATGCGCACATGTGTAAGAGGATCTGTACCAGCAACTGGAATGGGGCTGTGGTCCTCAGGGGCTCATGTATTCAGCGATCAACAGCTGGGGGTAGCAGGGATCCAGGGGCAGCTACTGGACTGGGGGTCTCAGCCYAGTTGCTGGGCCGAGACACAATACCACATTGTGTATACATAGGTGTATGTCCCAGTAGTGGACCTTTCTACTGATCAGCCAAAGGTGAGACCTTTGGTGCTGTTTGTTTGTATGAGTGCTGCAGATGTCTGTCCACAGTGAACTGTGTAGCCAGCCACGTATATATGCATATATGTGTTGTATATATGTTTGTGTGAGCATCTGCTGGGAACATACATGCTCAGTCTTGCTACTGGTTGGRCCTGGGCATAGAGTTGCAGCAACCTCACCCCATCAGCTTACTAGATTCARCCTCCTTACCTGACAGCCTGCCTCCTAGGCTTTTGTCTATGAAACCCTAGTAAAGAGGGACTGTGAAGCAGAGAGAATTAATACAATCAGTCAGTCAGGAGTTTAACAAATTTTAGGAATTTCAGATGATCTAATAAGACAAAGGAAAAAAGGACAAAGATCTTCTTTATCAAAACCTGTGTTTCAAAGAAGTATGAATTCAAGGAGTACAAGTACAGTACAGAAGCAGAATTGTTCGTATGAACTTTGAGACAACTCTTTACTGGGAGCAGTATAACCATAATGGTGCCAAGTTCCATGTAGGTCATTAGTTTTACTAAGCAGCAGGGTGTATGAGTTTAGGCAGTCTAAATACAGGTAAATCTAGCCCAGTAATGGGTTGTGCGTACATACATAGTCTTGGAGACATACTTGTTGTCTAAAACTTTCTAAATTTCAGAGATTTAGACAATCTCTAATTGCTTAAAACTTGACAAAAACGTATCTAGTGGAACTTCTGACAATATCTTTTAGACATCATTGGCTGTCGTGAGTATATCAATCCTCTTAGAAAAAGCAGCACGTAGCTGTGATGTTGTTTTAATAAGCAGAGGTGAAATCCAAGTCATTATATAACTTTCTTTTGCAAAGCAGTCTGACTTTGTTCTAGATAGTAATGTGACCAAAGTGAAAAAAACTAGTTTTTAATGAGCTGTCTCAATAGTATTCATCAAAAAGCAAGAACAGAATTCATCAAAATCAAACATGTTTATTTGTGTAAGCTGCGGTATTAAGTGGAACACTTCATGCCTTAGCACACAGCTGATGAGAAATTCTGAAATAGGAATCTATTTCAGATGCAAAATGTCTGAAGTGGCAAGGCCCAGATCAGGTGTAATGCACAATTTGGAAAACTATTTTACATTTAATCTATATAACATTCTCTCATACTATCTGTCTCCCATGTTATTATTTATTCTTTTGTACTTAGGCAGCTTTCCCTGCTGCAGCACAAAGTATGACTTGTGTGATGAAGAATGTTTATATATGCATCATATTAGTCACTTGTAAAGTAAATACACAGTGCTATTTCCTTATGAGTTGTTTATAGTTTGAAATCCAATAACTCTAAAATATAGGCTTCCTTATTTCTAATAGAAATAATTGAAGGTGATTTTTGCACRTACTAATTTAACTATAGAGATTTTCCTCCTAGTTCTTCAACACATTTTGGAGTAGATGCCTAAATATTTTGACACGGAATATTTCACATGCACCTACTTTCCTGATTCTAGGTTGTTCATTGTCTACTCCATATGTAACCCCATATGGCTTCTGCCTGTGGCACCTGGAAAATTCAGTCTAATAAACAATTCCAGACCTCATAACATCTCAGAAGCCACAACTAATATTGCAATAATAGTTAAAAGTCACCTCTGCCTCAGTTTCCAACCTTTCCAAAGAGTCTGTTATCTCTAATTAAATGAATTAAAGCAGCCTCTCCACTCCRTATATTCACAAATTTATATAAGTGCAATCCCTGGGATAGAAAATGAACRCAATTTTTATAACCTATTTAGCAGCTACTACGTATGTTCTAATCCTTTCTCTGTTATTTTACAGTAATGATTAAGCATTGCTTGTGTTTGCTTTTGTAATTTTCCTACTGAGTTCACCATATTTATTTGAAAAATATTAAATTATTTTAGACTAAGTATAACCAGTATAAGCTGAGCATTCTTTTGTTTTCACTATATATTAGAAAACACTCTACAGAAAAGGACGTGCTCGTAGCAGGTGAGAAAAAAAGGTGTAAATATCTTCAAGCAGAAAAGGAGAGGAATCAAGATTTCTCATAACCTGCAGAAAAAAGATAACCACTAAACCACTGGATAAAAAGAGAAGGACTAGCTTCCTKTTCTTTACAAGAGGATCAAGTCCCCTAATGTCACAGAGGACTGAAGAAAAAGAATCCTTTTTGCAGAGCTCTTAAGCTCTAGAGAAGAAGGCAAAATTTCATCTGTAGATACTTGCTCCCTCAGATTTCTTATYCTTTAACAAAAACATTATAGGTGTTACTCAGTATGTGAGTTTCTCAGTGTTCCTTTCAGCACATAGCTCTTCTCACAAGTTGTATAAAGACATTAGTTACTTGAGGCTGTGTATTTCGCTATCATAACTAGGCACTACGGGACGGATTTTTTCATATCCAAATACTTCTGTGTATCCTTGTAAATATGCAATACACCAAACTTGATTTTAGCCACTCCAAATGATAATTTCTCATYACTATTTGTAAACAATACATGTACAGCAAGTATTAAGTCCTAAACAAACATAAATGCAATTGTTAATGTGGAAGAACTATTATTACTATTTTGGACTCACTCAACCGTGTCRTATTATCCTCCCTCACAAACTTTGATAACTGTGTTTCAATCAGCATGCTGCTTTTCAGAGGGGTAAAGAGCATTATGGGCTTCTGTTAGAGCGACTTGTTGGCTGCTCTGTAGCATCACCTCAAGTCTGCRGAATTTATATGAAGCACAGCCATACAACCTTGGGCTGTGATCTTGTCAGCTTTTACAAGCTAAACAGCATGAAAGCTGGTCAATACCTGGATGGCAGACTTCCAAGAAAAAAAAAATGAGGACTACTGTAGGAGGCAGTGTTGATCATCGTTTGGGTACCAAGCTTCCCTGGGAGTCAGCCCTTAACTAGCGTTCCAACACTGTGTCAGGATAGCTGGTATTAGAGAGATGGTCAAAGATTTAGGGAGCATTAAGGAATTGGTTCTTAACTTTTGGCTTTCAGCTTCATAGTTAGACAACTAAAATGGGCGGATTTCAAAATATCTTATGGGACGACGATAGGGGTAAATTAAAGTGACTAGTTTTTCTGTTACAKTTTTTAAAAAATCAGTCCCTTTATTTAGATACCTACTTACATAAGTAAGAAACTAACTTTATATTTCTGCTTATAAAAATCCTGGTGTCCAGACCTGGATAGATAGGGTTTCCAGTTTAGCATAAACCTACCTATCTACAAGATGGTGCTTGAAAATATTTCCTGTCTTCCTTCACCCCAGCCACCTTCTCCTGCACCCCTCTYCCCACTTGTGTGCATTATAGAAATTGAGCAGCTGTGTAATGAGTCAGGTGAACTCATAAAAAAATGTTCTTTGTTGCTACGTTTAATGTCTGGCTGGGTTAACAAGTTGAACTGACTCAAATAACTGAAAGCAGGAGCTGATAAACAGAAAACAGGAGTGTAAGTCCTGGAGCAAGTAGAAAGAATAGCAGAGCTTCCCTCCAGTAAACACCCTTTTTTAGCAGTAGCGGGGACTAGCAGGTTAATCCAATTTTAAAACTGCAGCTGGAGTCCCTGGATTGTTATAGAAAACAAAGGTCCCACAAAAGTCTTAAAAAAAAATAGTATATGATCCTTATTGTCCTAAATAAATCTGAATTGTTTCTACCACTGACTATTAATGCAAAAGATCAGGTTTATTATATTAAAATCAATTGAATAAGCCATTATATTACTCTGCATAGACTCTGTTTTCAAAAAAATGATTGTTGTTGACTATAATCCTCTACAGCCCAGAGATATAACAAAAACTTAGCAGATGATGTTTGCTTCAGAGATGAATTGTATTATCAAGCCAGGATATTTCTGATGAAACTATACTTATTTGCAAAGAATAATAAACTTATAAATAATAACTAAACTTAATAAGGCAGGAGTCAAATAGCAGGAGTCTTTCTTTACTCATAACTCCAAGCTTCCTTAGCTCTCACATAGAGCTTTCAATGTTATCCAGACKTCTCAAACTTCTCACTCTTGTTCTTATGCTTTTACTAACTCTCACATTTCCTTTTTCTTTTCTGTACAAAACCCATCTGGGTTGCCTGGCAATAAGGGTAACATTGCACATGTACTGTAAAAAAATAAAACTGTTAGGTTTAATTTCCAGATAAGAGAAGTCTTAGAMTAGAGGGGAAAAAAAGAAACACTTCTTTAATTTACATCTAGCATAATTAATTATAAATTAAAGGCCTTCTATACACAAAAATAGTCAAGTTATGATGTCAGAATTTGGGAGGACTTTCAAAATTAGAAGAACATATTTTATCACTGKAAACAAGGATTTTCCCCTCTTGCAAAATGCATAAGATTCCCAAATTACCTATGCAAGGTCATAAGACAGTAGGAATTTAAAACTCAGACAAGAACTTAACTAGGAAGTAAATTTATACCTTCTGGGCTGCTAGCCCGTATATACAGAACAATRTATTTCTCAAAATAAGTTATTTCTATTTTTTATATGAGTTAGTTTGTGAAATTAAAACTAGGTCCCCTAGGAAATATATATAAAACACACACTACATCAGAAAAGCTGGTGCTAATAAATATGATAAATTCCATTCAAATGATAGATAAATGACATATAGCAACTATTGTTAAAAACATAACATCAGCATTTTGATCAATCTGTCCATTTATGTGAAAATTTATGAGGGTCCGTATATGGTGATGGGGGATTGGGCTTCATGATGAAATTTAAAAGCAAACAAACAATCAAAAAAGTATAATCAAACAGGTGAATGAAGTATTTTCCACAGGAATTAAAAACCCTATTTCCATTAGCATAGGAAGATCCTAAAATCTGGAAGGGTAAGTAAAGACTCTATCAAGTACCAGAGATTTGATCTATTGGTAGTTAGAGGTTGTAAAGACATACTTTAGTATTATATCAACATTCTCAATCATTGTTTACTACATCTAAATATTTAGGAATTTGGGGCAGAATTTTCAGGAAGACAAAACCAGTAATTTAACCGTGACAAAACACTTGACTTTAATAAGTTTCAAGAATGGCTGCAATAATATATTAAAATTAAATAAGTAAAAAGAACAGCTAGAAAAATCAAGTCATCTGAACCTAGTTAAATAAATAAAAACTTTTAAATTATTGATTAAATTACATCAATAAGCCATGGGAAGACTGTTTCTCTGATATCAAAAGTTCTCCAAATTCATKATAGCAAATACTATCATTTTTTCTGTGGAGAATTTTTGTGGCATAGTGTTAAAAACTAGTGATCTGCTTACACAGAGATTAACGAGGGGGAGCCACTGTCATCTCTTAGGTGTTTGAGCTTTTTTTTGAGAGTTATAGCCCAGTCCTATGCTTTGCTTTGTTTCTTCCATTTTATTGATAGAAATCTCTTTCTGCAGACATTTCCTTGGCCTCTGCCATATTGATCGCTGCAGTTGAGGGAGAATGAGTCCTCTGATTGTGCTCTACTTGCGAGACTATTAAGGCAGAACAAACCTGGAGATGCTAAGCARGTCACTGGACAGTCTTTCATAAATATTCAGAAGAAACAAACATTGTGAAAGACACTAATGCTGATAGAATTCACAGATACGTTAAGTAAGAATAAAGTATCTCCTGCAGAGAGCTCCTGCAGGAATTATATGGCCTTCTGCTTTAATGAAGTTACACTTCTGCCTAATGGCAAATGATGTCAACATTTTCCTTTCAATCTGAAGGACTTCTTTTTATTGTTAAAAAACTAACRGAATAATAAAATTCTGAGCTGAATTAGAAACATTCATAAGCATTCTTAGGAAGAGGGTCCCTTCACACACAAGTCAATTTCTATCCAAAACTTAGAAACAATATTACAGTTTGAGAAACAACATTCATGATAAAAAGATTAAAACTGATTATTACTTTCACTTCTTTCTAAGGAAGAGCAAAATCATATCTAAAATTATGCATAAACATTCCTTTATAGGATGACTTTGTAGAGCTGACTGAAAATGCTATAGCTTTTCCGTTGGATTATTAGACAAATTCATAATGAGAATGTAATTCTCTACTGAACTCTACAGACCAGTTAAAAAAAAATCTAAAGGAAGAATATTTTTCTCTCTAAAAGTCTGCATTTCTTTTATGAACTTTTGTTTGTTTCACTTCTAGTCACTATTGCAAATACACATTTTGTGTCAGGGTGCTCTTCCTAGCCTTTTTTCCCCACAATTCTGTCGCCAGTTTATGAGGATCTTGCTTGATCTTTACTCAGACAGAGATCCACTCTCTAGGTTGAACAAATATATATAGGAATGGTTGGCTAGATTCCCAATGTTGTACATGACTGGAATATTTGTAATGTTTTCAGTGAGTCTACCCAACAGCGATCCAGTAGTAATACAAATATGGATCACAGAAACCTAGCCTCTGAAAAAGGCCCTCAGTCTTTCCTAAAAATACTTCCTTTTTTTCCAATCCTTTTAACTGCAAATAAATAACAGTGAAAACTAGTTACCTTTATTTCATTAGACTTAATCTTTATAAGAAGGGTGATCTGATAGCACTTATAGTGAAAGTTTTATCAAATGATTAAGAATTTTCCTAGAAGGAGAGAAAAAAAGTCTGAGGATTTAAGGAAGTTCACACAGACACGTGAACTAACCAGTCTAATAACAATGAATCAGCCGAAGAAAAAAGGGTGTTGGATTCTGTCARCCACCAGAAAGCGTCCGTTCAAGTGTGCAAATGTGCTATATGTGTTAGCATGACATGTCGTAGGAGCTATAGATTTCAAGAATTAACTCTTGCTAGTGTCTGCTTTTTCCCCTGTTTTTACTCTTATTTTAAAGCCCACTTGGCTCAAGGAGCCCACTTGGCTCAAGAGTTAAGTTTTGGCCCAGGTGTCATAAATGGCAGTTTTAAACAGAAGCAAATCTAGCTTTCTTTTCTGYGGCTACGGTTAACTGAGAGGTGGTAAGAGAAGTTCCTTTCAGCTGCTATGTGGCAACATTCATCCTTAACGCTGCGGATAATAGTATCAAACAAAGGAGGGGAAAAGAAAAAAAGCTTTCCACAAGCGGAGTCTGAGGGTGAGCTAAACTGCAGATGTAAAGAGGGAGAGGAGAGAATCCATGATTCCATTTTATTATCCCACCACAAGAGGATGGAAGAGCTCTGAAAATTCCTTCAGCTGGAAGGGCAGATACAAAGCAACCTTGCTGCTGCTCTCGGTATTTGCCAGAAAACCAGGCTAGCCTGTAATTTTAGCCGTGATCTAAATTTGCAAACCTCACAACCTTGGATAACAATAACCAGTTTTCAGGTGGACATCATCTCAGTTACTTTAGACATTTAAAAAATAAGTTGCATAAATCCAAACTGGTCATGTAAATTCAACACAGAGAAACAGGATGCCTAATATAGATCAGATTAACTATCCCCTAGAAGTGCCTGTTGCACTATATTGACATTATGGAAAAGACAAACTTTTAAATTTGGGTATATAAATAAGGGTTGGGTAAAATAAATCTCACCCTACTATGTCTTAATGACTGTCCTACAGAAAATTTAGGTTAATTTGTTACTATTTGCTAACTATGAGAGTTTACTTTATCAATTCACATTGTCCAGTAAAGATTAACTGTCTTCTTCTTTTTTTTTTTTTTTACTTTTTTATAACTAGGAAATATTGGAAGATACATTTTCTTTTACTTATGAATTACATCTACTGAATTTGAATGAAAATAAAAATGAATTGAAGAGATTTAAAATGTCATTTTAGAATGTTTTTATTACTTAAATAAAACTGTTAAATGTGCTTAAAAGTTCTTTTTCGCACAGAGTAGAAGAGGAAAAAAACATTCCTGCCTCTTTAATTTCTAATCCATTGCTCAAGAAACTTGCAAAACAGAAAATATTTTCTGCACTTCAGGAAAAGGTACTGCTCTTAAAACTTAGTTATATACTCCTACACACTGTTTCTAAGTACTTAGACAGTATTTTACATCATTTTAGCGGAATCGGGGAAGTTCAGTCAGGCAATAAAATAGTTGCTGTCATAATTTCTGATTTAATTTGAAATGGATTTGTATAGATTTTTTTAATAATATACATGAAAATCATTAGAGGTATTTTTGAGCCTGCCTAAATGCAAGAACATGAACCAAATAATCTTTGAAGCCTGTTTCRAGAATACATTCATATGATTCAATTAAAAAAACAATTTGCACTGTATTTTACAGAAATATACGTATATATATGCATATACATGTTGTGTATGACATCTACATCATTTACTTAAATTACTTGTGAAATAATTATAAAAATAATTTTAATCACTGATTTTATCATTGATCTTTCATCCAGTATTTGGCCTTCCTGTGATGAGAGTTAAGCTGGCAAGAAAGGCTAGTATCKAACTGAGAAAATAATTTTAAATAAATCTAGATTCAAATAGTCGTTACAAGCATACATTGCAGTAGATGCTTACATTGCATTGTAGTGGTCATTACAACCCATGCATTGCTATCTTTTTTAATCATTCTGTGGTCTTCCATTCCCACAAGAGCTAAACTATACTGCTATTTATAAATGTACGAATAATATTCCTCAATTTTCATCTTAGCTTGTCTTTGATCCTTTTAACTGTTAATGGCTAAGTATAAAGCTTGCAAAAAGAAAATACTATTGAGGTGGGCAGTAAAACCTAGACCTGGTCATTACAATCTCTGTCTCTGTTAATTACGCAGTGGATGTCCTGTGGCCTTCTGACATTCATGCAAATRTCATTAGCCAGCAATGTTTCTCTGTGACAGCCATATCATTACAGTTAAACTCTAYCCCAAACTGGATATTTGCATTGATTTTCTTTCACCCTTCTCTACGCAGAGGTAAAACTTCAAAGGAGTAAAGTGCCTGATAAGTTCTTTTTCAGCTTGCCTGGCTCTAGAAATGTTCTTAGRTTTTCCTAAACACAGTACTGCTGCAGAGCCTAAAGCGTCAGCCAGTGATAATGGCTTCATTGGGTTAAATGTACAGCAAGAAGGTGAGCCTGGTCTCTGAGAGATACAATCTCAGTGAAGGGCAGCAAGTGAACAAAATATGTACACATAAGCCAAATTAATAAATAAATAAATAAATAAATAAGCAGAAAGCAGCAGCATCTTTGAGTGACTGACGGCATTATGGATAGTAATGGATAAACAAAGTAGCATAAGTTGGAATTTTGAGGAAGGATTTGTAGGAACAGAAAGTTAGAGAATTCATTTTTATTTACAAAGAGATRGCTTTTTTTCAGAAGGTGGTGATATGCAAATATGTTTAGTCTTAAAAATTCAATTCAGACACAAAAAGTTAAGAAAGAAAATATTTCAAAAGACAGATAATCAATTTATGACCAGAAGTGATTGCCATGGTCATTTAATTTAATTAATTGAGCACAACCCACAACAATTTCACCTGATAAATAGTGAGTTTATTGTGGTACCACCTACATCCCAGCCATTAAAGCAATCTGAAATATCTCCATTAAGTTCTAACATCTATAAGAAAGCATGTAGTTTGGAGATTTCCAAGTATGTGGAGAACTRTTTGTAGCTGAGAAATGCAAGAAAGCAAAAGGAAGATGCTTTTCCCAGCATACTGTGAAATAGTTCTGGCTTTGTTAGTGCTGCAAATGGTCCTGACCTATTTTTAAAATACCATCGCCACATACATACTGCTAAAGTAGCAGCAAAGATAAATGTGTTCCCTTGGATGCAGAGTGCATGTAAAAGCTTTTATGYGTTTAAAATGCTTTCTTTTAGATGATGTTTAATAAATGCAGAATATGGGAAAGGCAGAATTCCCTCCTTCCCCACTCCCCTTCACAGTCAAGATAATAAAAAGGTTTCCTATAGAAATGAGCTACAATAGCTTCCAAGAGCGCAATGACTTTGTAGACAAATGCACAGTCATAATACACAATAGTTCACATTCAACACTGGACGCAATAATTATTTTAATGAGAAAGATAATGGCTAGTCAGGACACTAGAGCTAGTCCCTTACTATATTAGAGAAATGTTTTGTGAGTTTAAAATTTATCGTAGACAACCCCCCAGACAGTGAAGGAAATAGCTTACGCTCAGTGATCTGACAGTTAGTCTATCTAGCATGTAGAGCACAATGGGCACTGAGCGTTGTCCCATGTGTCAAGTGAAGAACTTTGAATTAGAGTACTTCACCAGAATACCAGGCCTTTAAATTAGGGCTATGTTCTAATACCAAACTAGAGAGATTAATTCAAGTGCAGTCCGAAGAACGGGTACAAAAATTCACCCTCCTTAGCTAAATGAAATCTCATTATGCTCACGCAGCTAGTGAATGCCACATTCAAATATATTTGAGTTGCACCTTAAGTAGCCAGTTGTGATTACGCAAAGAAGACAGCAATGCTACAAGCTTGAAGGGATAGCAAAATGACTGCAATAGGAAAAAGCAGTGGAGATTCAGGACAAACTCTGTCATTTACAAAGTTTTTGTCTCTTTCTACTTTTCTTTTTGTTCACTGRGAAGTTTTTAAAACTCATTTGGCTTCTTTTGAAGTACTAGAGCCAGTGAACGATCATGTGCCCAAGGACGGTACAGTTAATATAATGCACTTGGATTTCCAAAAGTTTTTGAAGGAGCCCCTCACAAAAGACTCTTGAAGAAAGTAMACTCTCTTGGGATAAGGGGAGTAATCATCTCTTGGAGTAATACATGGTTAAGGGATAAGGAAAAGGTAGAAATAGGTGGCTGGTTTTCACAAAGGGCAGAGAAACATTTGAACAGTAAGATTATAAATCTGCAAAATAGAGACATTATTCGGAACTATCTACTCTAAAACAGTCTCAAGTAAATGGGCAATAAAATAGCAGGTGAAACACAACATTGATAAGTGCAGCGGGATCCTGATTAAAAACTGATAAGGTATA
This sequence comes from Rhea americana, assembly GCF_003343005.1. Classification (NCBI taxonomy): domain Eukaryota; kingdom Metazoa; phylum Chordata; class Aves; order Rheiformes; family Rheidae; genus Rhea; species Rhea americana. The sequence continues at coordinate 10,453,506 of NW_028186423.1, forward strand.
GGGCTCTGGTTAGGTATTTCTGCACTCAAGAAAAAGATTTTGGCACCACCATGAACAGATATTGTTGATCCATTACGGATATTGTTGCTCCGTTAGTATGATGGTCAGTGATCATCAAACAGGCAAATAGAATGTTAGTAATCATGACAAAAGGAATACAGATCAAAACAGAAAATAGCTTGCTGCTGTATAAATGCATGGTACATATTCCTCTTGAATAAATGCATGATTTTCTTACTATCTTACTTTGAGAGTGACATGGTGATACAAAAAATTGGATATATTTATGTAGTTAAACAGTTTAAACTCCTCTTTCATTACAGCATACAGAACTCCTAATCATTTATACCGCATAAATATTAATTTATTATTGGGGTCTCTTTTGTGTTGAACCAAGTAGTTCCTTCCAAAGCAGATGTGAGTGAGGTTCTGAGAGCACTCCAGGTACAATTATAGACATTGTGTCCAAAACCARTAGGGGCTGGCTCCCAGCATCTGAAATAATCCTTCGATGCCGTAGGTCATGACTTTAAACTTCTGGTATAAAATCAGGTGACTTCAACTGCTGACATAGCATAGTCAATGAATGAGTTAACAAGTTTACGGTTAAGTGTGGACCACTGGATAAATATGAAGCATAAAGTAGACCTATTTCAGAAAGAGACTGGAAAAAGTTTAAGGATTGGTCCATTGGTGATTATGAATGTTATCTCCAGTTCAAGGGACCCCTAACTGATGACTGCCAAAAGCTCTGATGGTACACAGAGGAAAAATCATTGAATAGATAGCTTCTTTCCCACATTTGTTCCCTAAGCAGCAGAAGGTCACTTTCAGAAATATGATACTGCTTACATGCAGTATTATATCAGTCATATTTTTATGATCTTTAGTTCAGAGACAAGATTTTAGGGAAATATTGGAAAAATAAGAGACTTTAGTGCTGCTTTTTTGGAATGGAAAAATGTTAGTATAGAGACTGAGCTGTGTGGGGGAGAGAGGAAATTCAGCTGAACCATCTACATAAAGTCTGTGACAGAAAAAAAAAAAAAAAAAGGAGGAAGAGTGCCTTTTCCATTTGTAACTTCTATGATTCTTTCAACCTTTATCCAGTGACACTCCCCCAAGTATACTTCCGAGTACTAAAAGGAGTCACCCTAGGGTATCTTCACATTACTGCATATTTAAAAGAATCATTATGTGACAACAAYGAATAAGCATTCCAGAAACATTCTACTGTGATATATACGTACAAGGGAAGCTGCTGAAAAAGCACTCATAAAACTAAGTCATTGTAACTCCTACCTTCCTGGTCCGCTTCAGATTTCAAGCCACTAAGAAGAAATCATCATTCTCCTAGAAAAGAGCACTGTAGTAGATAAGCAATATAAAAGGACTCATCACATGCTCATTTGAAAAAAAAAAAAAAAAGTGTTGATTTTTATACCTCCAATGTAGGAGGCACTGTGAAGAATCTGCAATTACTCGCATGGAAAAAATGTCCATTTTCCCACTTCGATTACTGAATTTGAACATTATAGCAGTTTTCGTGCTGGAGTAGGTGTTAAAAACCAATAGTCCAGGGTGGTTACTTGAATGGGATATTAAAAGCAGCATCAGAGAATAAAGTTGAAAGGCTTGTCTGTTAACATCCTTAGCACTRCAATGCAAAGAGTAAGTACCTGCTTTCACAGAATTCAACAATTACTCTAAAGGCTTGTCAAAAAAGTACGGGAAAAAAAAATTACCAGGACATCCCTTACTCAAGAAACTTTAGAGGACATCATTGATTTTAGTTTATGCCCCACCTTTGAAATGCATAACCCTTATAAGTACTTTATGTTAGTAGTATTTTTTTTTTTTACATTAGGTATTTAATTCAGCTGAGTTAACATACAGGTATGTRAGTATTCTGTTATTCTTAGTAATATGCACATATGTAATATATGTCTAGAGAAGAGAAGATTGAGAGGGGGTCTTATCAATGTCTACAAATACTTTGGGGGGGGGTCAAGAGGATGGGGCCAGACTCTTTTCAGTAGTGYCATGCGACAGGATGAGAGGCAACAGGCACAAACTGAACCACAGGAAGCTCCACCTGAATATAAGGAAGAACTTCTTTAGTGTGAGAGTGACRGAGCACTGGAACAGGTTGTCCAGAGAGGTTGTGGAGTCTCMTTCCCTGGAGATATTCAAAACCTGCCTGGACGCGATCCTGCACAACATGCTCTAGGTGACCCTGCTTGAGCAGGGGTGGCAGACTAGATGATCTCCAGAAGTCCCTGCCAAACTTACCCATTCTGTGACTCTGTACACTTAGCAGAACAACATTCTACAGATATGAAAAATAGATGAAATCTGAAAAAACACAAATATGGCTTATAGACCATCTCCTGAAATGCAAATACAGCTGCTACCAGCACTCAGGGTAGTAACCAATGGACAGGTTGTACACAACAAAAAAGACATCTGGAGCATCCAGGGGCTAACCACTATCACTAAAAGATATCAATGAAGTTTTAATCGTGCTATAGTGACAAGAATTAGAGTTCTAAAGAGCTCACTTGAAAAACTAAGGGCCTTGTTTTCATCATGTCAAGTATCTAAGGAAGTAATTAATAGCATTTWAAAAAAATACTTGGGAGGTTTGATGTTTAAAGGAGACCTGTATCAACAGAATTTCAGCATCAAATTTTCTAATGTATTTTTGAATATCCCAGTATAGCCTTATTGCATCCCTAGCAGCCAGGTCCCTTTAAATTCAAATTTTATATTCCTTAAAAGAATAAAAGGATGAAGTAACACAAAGAGAAAAGGATTTTTGTCCTTGATACATACATCATCAACTCTTTCTTTCAGTTCCAAACAAGCTTATTTCTTAAGAGAAATTAAGCTCTTGAGACTGCAAATAAATAAAATGTAAGTCAGGTTTAGCACAGCTGCAGACAACCATTAAAATAAATGTAAGTGGGGTTCAGCTKAGGTTTTGATAATGTGCATAAGAAATAACCTGTTTTTCTCTCTTCACTTTTACATGAAAAGAATGTTCTCTTTCTACTCAGAGACTAGCGCTGTTTAGCTTGTGCTTGCATTTAGTACAGTGCAAAGGCATACACACTTGCATGCTTTCGGGCCGATGCTTGCCTTTGTTCTTGCCTGTTTTGTTATTGTTCTGTTAATATCAAACAAAGGTCAATCTGACAAAGTATATGGTTAGTATTTGTGTATGGAAAAACATAATGGAAAACTTGTAGTAYCAGGATTCCCATGTGCCAAAGAAAATGTTAAAAAACCTCTCCTTAGTGACAAAGTGAGCTTCATTTGTACTGCTTAAGTACCCTACTACAAAAGCAGTCCTACACTTCCATGGGACTACTATGAATATGTTTATAATATGATTAGGCAGGCAAAGCACTCCTAAAGTGCTGCATCACTAGTCTTGTGACTGTTATACTGCTGTAGTGGGACCTCTTAGACTTCTAGTGGGCTGAAATAGCACTACTTATAAGTATACTTATATCTTACTTAAAATGAAGAGAAGCTTGCTGACTGATGGCATGAGGCTTGAAGAATGATATTAGCGTTACAAATAGCGACAGGTTTTTACTCACTTTACTTCCGTGACTCAAATGGCAGCATTACTTTGCAATTTTTGAATCCCATGTCACCTAGTTCAAAATAATTCCCCGTTCACCAAAAAATAGCAAACACTTACTGATCAAACAGATTAATTTAATGCACATTTGCGAACCACTAATGTGGTATTCTCCTGGGAGACGGTGGGAGTATTGCTGTGGGACTACCAGCTATGGTGCTGCACCACAACTGTTAGAATTTCTGGAGACTTCTAGATTTGCATTTTCTTTGTAGTTTCATTAACATAATTGGAAAACTGACTTAATTAGTGTCTTAGCACTATTAGTTTTGTTTTTTGTTTTTATGTGCGTCCTTTTTTTTTTTTTTTTTTTTAATTCTTAAAGAAACCTTTTTCACTGGGGGTAAGGTACAGAGCTGACAGCCCTGAAAAAATTGACCTCTTTGCAGCTACACAATAACTAGATGTAAGAGTTGTAACAACTCAGGTTTACTCATCAGTTTTAGGATTTATTTTTATTTTTTTCTATTTGCTGATCTGATATGGCAATAACTACTCATTCTAAGTTCTTAAATCTGTGAATATCTGGCTTTCATCACTTATACGGGGCCTCATTGTACACTGATTGCTAAACAAGAACTTTCAGAAAAGTATACCTTTAAAGCTCTTCCAAACCAGATAAAAAAAAAAAAAAAAAAAAATTACTGCTCTGAAGGAATAGGCTATTATTTCTAAGATGACAGTACATATTTTTATCCTTTTCCTCTCCATGACATCCTATTTTTAGTGTTATCCTTGTTTTAGAATCATGTAGATTTGTAGCCCATACTACTCTACTGTTCTACAGGAATATGTTAAGTCTTGAAAACACTGTTTATGACCATAAAAACCTTTATCTCCATTTCAGTTTATGATTTTTATATTCCTCTTTTTCCCATCAGTTCATTTTTCCTCTTCCAACCATCCTGATCTTGGCAGATTAAAAGATATTTTGCTCTTTTGTTGCAGAATCTGTCTTTCAGACAGCACTGCCAGTTGTTGTCATGTGTAATGACTTTTCCGATCCCCCAAAACTGTGACTGAGATCGTCAGCTCCTCTCACATGGGACTTGACCAGCCAACAGAGGGTAAAACATTTGAGTTATCCACTACTTGGTCAGATATGAATTAGTGACCTCAAGATGAAAGGCTCCATATCCTATTACACTTTTTCTTTGCCATTTAGTCCTTCTATTTAAATTCATTTAATTATTATAACAGAAAAGCAATATTGACAAAGGAAAACCAAATATAACTATCACAGCAGTAAAAGTGCAGAAAAAAAGTCACTTGCAAGGTCAGTTTTGTATTATTTTTTTGACCAAATAAAAGATATTACATCAAAACATCAGTGGTAAAGGAAGATGAAGAAGGAAGGGGAAGACCAAGGCATCAAAAGGTTAAAAAAAAAAAAAAAGGCAACAAAACATCTGGAAATGTTTGCAACAGAAAACTGACTACCTAAATACTTGTGATGTGATCACTGCAGCTGCATCTAGACAGTAGCATGTGCCTAAAATTGAGGTTCCTAATTAATGAAGCAATCCTTTAGTACAAATGCATAAAATCCTCATACAGGAAAATTAGGTATCTTTAAAGCCTTCAGGAAGAGACTGTCTCTGGCCAGCCTAAACAAATCCACACAATAATAGATATTATCCGAGAAAAGATTCTAATGTCTCACATACGACTCCTACTTTTTCAGTTCTGATTTCATGTAGATCTAGTTAATGAAGATCTAACCTAGGTTCTGCTTGTAGAAGTTAGTTTAAGAACCTAAGCAGAAATGCCACATTACAGAATCAGTAGTAATTCATGGTCTTTAGGATATTCCTTCTCTGCTCTGGCTGGTTAGTCGGTGCAGTTAGACTGCAAGCTTTACTCATGACAGTAGGTCTTACACATGAAATTCTAGATTTCTCCTACCTTATTCTCTAATGAGGATTTGCTGAAATAGAGATCACATGAATCAGGACCATAAGCTCCTCCTCCTAAATCTTTTTGTGCATCCGTCCGTTCCTGACGCAGTGGATTGAAGAGGCAGAYGCCCACAGGAAGAGGGCTAAGCCTCAGGCAATGGAGAGGTGCGTCGAATACGATGCTGCGCAACATGACGACCGAGTGCCGGACTCACAGCAGAAGTAAACTGCAGGAGCTTCACCGAGGTGAATCGCAGTGACCACAAGGAGCGTAACGGCAGTGGGGGCTCRGGGAAGGAGGCTGGCTGAGCAGTGATCATCCGAGATGTCTGTTCTGCACGTTAGAGGGCAGCTTGTTAATCAGAAGTTGTTAAAATAGTTGTTTGAAATGTTGCACTGGAAAGGATCTTTCTAAGCAAATGAGTAATCCCGACAGTACTAATGATACCAATTTATCACAGAGCTTCCGTTCGTATGTTTTGTTGTTTCCAATCTGTTACAGAAAAATGGTGGTGGCTGCTTGGCTATTTTTTCTTTTCTTTTCTTTTTTTTTTCTTTTTTTTAATGAACATTTTAAGTACATAATTTTACTTCATTTGTGCCAGATAATTGCCCAAACACCTTCATTAGAAATAAAGCAAGTCTGTTCAATACTATCTGAACAGCAGGCAGTATATGCTTTATTGAACAGAAAAGCTTTAACAAACCTTATCCTGTACACATGTTTGTACGATCTAAGTCTGTTTATGYACTCACAAGTTTAGGGAAAATACGGGTGCTGCTACATAATAAACAGTATTTTGCTACCCTTCTTTTTTAGCCAGGTGGTTGATTACATRGTATGGGATATTTTTGCAGGTGGTATAGAAAATCATATATAGCAGCTGCTGCACCCACTGAGCAACACTTTGCTAAATGACACCGCACCAATCACATATAACAGCATCTAATGAGTCTAGAGTGATATCTTTACTAGRTATATCTTTTCCTCATTGAGGAGGAGCCTTCAAAAAGACTTTTACCTGCCTCTCTTTTTCTTGTATACTGTGCTAGGTAAAAGGAGGAAAATATTCAGGGCAAATATAAGTGATTCCACAACAAAAACAACAACAACAAAAAAAGTACAGAGCAACTGTATAGTTGATGACTTGGCATGTTGCCAGTAACACTTGGCATAACTCACTTGCTGCTGGCAGTGGAGATGTTAGATGCACCAGCCACTGGGCCCCTGCTATAAGCACTTTAATAAGTAGAATCAATATCAACATACTGCATAAACAACTAGATGAACCTTGTACAAAAATGATAGCAAATAGCATTTCAATCGTTTTACATAAATCTGAAAATATAATAGTGGTTGACATTCCTATTAGTACTGTATCTGAATGCCCTTATCATCACTGAGTAGCATTAAATTTAGGCTATTGAACATCAGCCCTGTGCTTCCTTTGCCTATCTATGACCATGGTTGGTGTGAAGAAATCAACAATACAAAAATTCTTTCAGTTGGTACCATGTAGGAAGACAACCAACATATTCGTTGCTATTTGTGCAATTAACAGTCCTATCAGTCAGTTGCTTCTTTCAGTTAATAGTGGACAAGCTCTTGTTTCCCCTCTCTGTAGTAATTAATAAAAGCAGACATTAACTGTTACTCGACCGGCATAACTATTTCTTTATCTCCTGTACTTCCTATTCCCTAGAACAGGATATGCTACAAAATGGCCAAATGTAATCCCAAAGCAGCCAGTAGATTAAGAATTTTTTCATGGCTGAACTACACAGATAGAAACACTATCATTGCTTATATATTCTTAGCTTTAGTAAAGATTTTAACATTTTTGAGAAAAAGATTGTCCTCACTTGGGTACCCTGCAATTTCTTATATTTTAAATAAAGATAACACTACCTCTGTCTTAAAAAACAAAAACAAAAAAAAGAAAATTGCTTTTGCTTCTTTTTTGTGAAATGTGTTTATAACACAACTTAAAGACTTAACGGGTTTAGTGAATGAGCACAGTCCTGAAGGAAGGGAGCAGTGGAAATAATGCACTTTATGTGAAAAGCATTTGGGAAGAGAGGACAGGTGAGATTATACATGTGTGCCAAGATTCCTAATTCTTGAAGCTTAAGACTGTGCTCCAAATTCAATAAATCCTTCTAAAAATATAGACTCTTCTCTCAGTTGGAAGCTGTCAAATCACTGAAGAAGATTTGAACTACCATGTGCAGTGTTACTTCCTGCTGTGGCTGATAAACAAGATGCAAAGCAACTTCAGTGACATTATTATTTTCTCTCTTGCCATAAAGTGTCCTCTTCTACACAACAGGAATGTGGCATTCTTTCCAGCATTTTACCACTGCTAGATGGTATGTACCATTAAGTAAAGCTAACTGTCGATGTTTTCCAAAAGGAGGAATCAGATGTCCTTCACTTTTGACATGTACACTGGGCTTGGTGAATATAATGGATGCAAACTGATGTTGGCAGGGATGGAGACTGATAAAGTAGATGAACTGTGTGACGTATGCATCTTTCCATCTATAAATTCTATGAAATGRAAGGGAAAAAACTATTCCCTTTCTTAAATTATTCAGCTTAGCTAAAAAARGGGGAAGAGATAGACAGAAAAAGGAAGCAGAATATACAAATATACACAGGTTTTGATGAAACTGAGCAGTAAAGGGTGCCTGAATTTTTGTGGATTCTGACTAACCTTTATTTTTTTAGTTATACAAGACTTTTTTATTTTTCTCTTTTCTTTTTCTCTTTTTTTTCCCTTGTGCTGCCACAAGCAGTCCTTTCAGGAGCCTGTTGACAGCTYGGAGCTGACAGAGAATCATTTTAATCAGTGTTGAAGATATAAAGTCACAATGAGAAAGGAATTCATGTTTACAGTAGTGGGACCACACACTGTGATAGTTTGCATTAGAAACTCAGCAGGGGGAGTATGAAAAGCTGTAGCATTATAGTAGATATGGGRGCTTTGGGGTATGAATAGGTCGTGTGTGTTCAAGTACCTGTCTAACATGTAACAATCACAAAATATTATCATATTCAGTAGGGCCATTATTGCTGCTGCATTGAATATGTAGCCTCTTAATTTTCCCAGTGCTCTCAAAGTGTGAGATAGATACAACCTCAAATAATGGATTCCCCCCCAACCATGTCAGTAGTGCATTTCAGCATATATTGCTGCAAAAAAGAGTAGGTTGAGGCATACACATGAATTGATCAAAACCATAYGGAAAAGGTATTATGTCAGAGCAAGGTTATTCTTTTAGATAATTAAGAAAATGTTAAGTCAAAATGCAGAAACAAAACTCTGAAACAGAAAGAACAACTGAAGCTTTACCTCTAAGCTCAGAAAAAAAATACGTTTTTTAATGTCATAATGAGCAGAAGCTTATAGCAGCTCAAGACAGGTTCAAAAATCCAGAAAACATTCTCCAGGGAGATAAATTTCTGTTATAAGTCTTGGCAATTTTTTTTTTACCCTCTGTTTTTTACTTTGAGCTTATGAGAAGAACTGTAGGCATTTTGAAATTACAAACAAATCTCTAGGAGACAGACATCAAGTAGCAGAAGTTTGACTCCGAGGTCCTTCTACAATAAAAAAAAATAAATAAATAAAAAGCTACATTTTATCCCTGTTATTACACACAACACCATGTTGGAAGAATGTTAAGGTTGCACAGGAAAGCACTTAAAAGTTGACAGATGCCAGAACTGCTTTTCAACCTTCCCCTGTGGAATGAAGGGGCGTTATTTTTCTTATTTTACAAATGATGAACTCCAACAGACAAAGATTAAGGCCAGAGATTTGTTTATTTTGAATGCCAAGATGGAGATAACATGGACCATGTCAGAGTGCTTAGGATTTAATGGCGTAGMTTGCATTTACTCCAGATTAGACATTTAAAAGTTAGGCATCTAAGTGTGATTTTGTCTTGCAGGCTAGTGTGACTGACATGAAAGCAGACATCTTAAATTAGTGGATTCCCATCCTAAATGTTCAAAGAACATCTCCTACTGACTTCAGTTAAGATAGGGAGTTAATAGCATTTTAGAGATTGAAACTGCTGCCAATAAAATGAAAAAATGACCCATCAGTAAACACCTGTGAAGAGAAAGTTGCCCATAATTAAGAGACAGCTTGCCCACTACAGTAGCATTCAGCTATCGCAACCACAGATGCATCGCTGTCTTTCCTCCTCTACCAAAGTTCGTCTGAATTACCGTACAGTAGTATCTGGGTACTTGGCGTTCTATAATAAAGTAAAATCACAAAAGCAGTTTGGATATCTAAATCAAACACATGGGCTCCATAAACACTCATAACCTCCTAACATCAGCATGTATGTCTACATTTACATTGCTAAAAGAGACATAGGAAACGCACTTGCACACTGAATCCTGTTTACCCATACTGCTTAATTCTTTGGTCACTCTTTGTGTCTCTTTTGGACTATTTCAAACAGATTTCTCCAAGCCAAGTCTCTTACAGAGACAGCTTGCTCCAAGTATGGTGGACACAAGGCAATAGTGCCATTTGTTCTTCAATTCAAGCACTACTCATGGTCCCCCAGTTTAAATATACTGATATTAATTGATATAATCCCCATTGCACCACCATCTTTGTTGTGACAAGCCTAAATGCTCAACTTTATGATTATATTTTAGCATTGTTCACAAATTCAAATGTCAATTTTGAGCTGAAAAAATATGCTTGGAAGCATGTCTTTTTCTCAAAAAAAAACATTAAGAGCAGGTCACATCCAAGCATCCTTCTTTCCTATAGCCCAGAATTTGTTTCCTATTGCTTAGAGTTTGCAACAGTTTCCTGAGATGGTAACCTAGGACCGACCAGGTCTCTCCTCTACYAGATCGCAACAGACCACAATAAAAAACAGGCTGCAGGTATTTCTGGGGCAGGCATTTCTCATTCCCTCTTGTGTAATTTGCTCTGCTATGCATAAAGTMAGACTCACTGAAGCAAAGAATTCAATCTTTCCAAGTAAATGTCCTAACCACTGGTTACTAGAAAAAGTGGGGGAAGGCATTGTTACCTACCATTTTTTTTCTTTCTTTTTTTCTTTATTTTAAGAGAGATGTGAAACTCTTTAACCTCAAAAAAAGGGATTCAATACCTATACTTAGAAAAATGGAAAATAAGTGAATCCTTCAAGAGAGGAAAGCTGTCTGCTACTCAAGGTGAGGAATCTAAGAGGGACCTTACTTACACATATACAGTATTCAAACTGCTTTCTTTAAATCTAATTCCAGGATGGAAATTTGTATAATCAGGTAATAATAATTTGTTAGCTGAGGAGTTCAGTAAACTGAACTAGGCTGTCTAGAAGTTATCTCAAAATCTTAAGCAGTATTTGCAAATCTAGGAATAGGAGTTTTTTTCTCCTACAAGAGAAATATTTACTACTCACATCACAGACAGACAACAAAGACCAGGCTACCAGTAAATAAAAGAAGGTACATGCATACGTTTGAGCACTGGAACATGGTCATCCGTGCTTAGTCATTAATACTCTCCTTGGTAAGAAGTTCTGTAATGTCCTAGTTAGCTCTCTCCAGACGATGCCCAGATACAGTCTGAGGAAGAGGGACATGTCCCATTAGGCAGTTTAAATGTAGCCTTCCTGTTTCAGGGAGGAAGAATATGCTATGTGGATGCAAGCTCTCTTATACCACCTGGCCTAAGGGTTAGAGAGTGGTCTCTCACTTGCTTTATGAACAAGAAATATAGTTACAGTGCTTGTCGATAAAACTGTATCTGTCTGTAGGTGTATCTGTCTGTAAGCCATGCCAAAGTCAGRGCTTAACTGGACCACATCAAGACAAGAAATATCAGCTGTATTCCCTGTTTGAAGTATGACTGGCATGCAGGGGATTAGAAATATAAACCAAAAGTCAGATGCAGCGTAGATCCTTTAAGCCAAATCACAACCAGACCAACTGCCATACACACATGCTGCTCATCCGTGCACACTGCACAACTGTTACACTGGAGTTTATTCTGACTTGGTGCTATGCGGTTCCATGTGAAGTTCAGAGCAGAAAACACACAGCCCTCTAATTTATTTAACCCAGTGATAAGGTAAAATATAATATTTTCCATATGATTGCTCAATCTCTGGCAGTAAAGTGTAATAGCGATTGGAAGAGCAGTACTCTCTCCCTACTGAAGGGAAGGGAGGCATAGCAGTGCTGGTCAGGCACAATGTCTTCAGCTGGGAGAGACAACACTAACACACTCTTTCTGTTCTTCTCCTCTTCCCATATTGGTAGAAACAGTAACAGACTTTCATAACCACATGTTACCTCCTTCGTATTTCACCATATATGAGATTAATTACATACGTTAGAAGTAAGTTCTTTGTTCCCTTTTTTTGCTGCCATCTTGAGCTTGTACTTTAAGGGATCTCTTTGCACAATGCACAAGCCTAGAAACAACATGAAGTAAGCACCTTCCTGACAAGCTGGAACTGTGTCTTTAGCGTCCTTACCAATTCCTAGCATTTAAAATTAAGTCTTGCTTCTGTGAGAATGACTTTACTACTGTGCTATACCAGATGGAGGCATTTTTATTTCTTCCCCCAAGGCTGATATGTTACTTAGAAAAAAGGTCAATTTATTGGAAGAAGACTAGAGGTAGAGTCCATGTTATTTTTTRTCTCTGCAATCTAGACCTCCTATCTCCTATGTTGGGAGAAAAAAAAACTGGATTACTGTTCCTAAGAGCACATTTTTTCTACCACTTGTTTAATATAAGTTATGTTCCTAAACTCTACATATACTTATTAAATGTGTTAATGTTTACTTGTCATTAAAAATCCTTTAATGAATCTCAGAATTGCCAAAGAGCCTAGTGTGAAGGTCTAGCAGAATAGAATTTGGTGTCATATCGTATGAGCTTAAGTCTTTGACTGTCAGACCATGCTACCTCTGTAATATTCTTCAGATTAAATTGAACTCACTTAATTAAGTGGAAATATTTCATAAATTGTGTTAAAACAGACTTCGGTATAGAATTGATGCCACATCTAGAGTTGCAGTATTACACAAAATTAAAATATTTCTTTCCTCAAGACAGTTCTGCATGAGTTCTCATTGTTACATGCCTAGCACAATAYTCTCTGTGTTCAATTTCAGAACTAGCAAGCAACAATGGAAAAGCTTAAATTCTGTAGATAACTAAATAAATTAAACATGCCACAACCCCTAATTGCCCACACAACAACTAAAATTAGGTTTGTATAAGCAGCATTCTACGTGCTACATTGAGCTGTGTTAACCACCCTAATTGCCTGGACTGAGAGGATTATAACTTGGAAAAAGTAAGGTGTTATGCTGCGCTCCTCCATTGCTAAGAGCTTTTTCCTAAAGGGCAACAAAGGAGAACTATTAGAGCCACCCATTCACCTCTATCCCCATTAATATTGACATTTGGAGGAAAAAATGCCTGTTCATTGAAATGAGTCACATTTGATATATCTGAAGGCTGATTTATTTCATATGAAAAACAAAACTGTGTTGTAAGGATATGTACAATGCAAACCTGTTAAATACTTAACAGGGCATAACAAAAAATGCATTCTTTAAACAAGAACGCTGGCAGCAACATTGCTTCATTCTGATTGGTACATTAGCTGTGATAGAAGAACACCAATGTCAAGGAAATCTCATTAAAAATCCTTTCCTTTAGTAGATATTAGACTCTATGTCTGAACTATGCTGCTGCTGGTTTTCTCATCTGTGCTTTTCAATTTTAGTCACTGGAGCAAGGTTTCCTTATTAGCAAAATCTTCCTGCTAGAATATAYAGAACTGGATTAAACATCTGATGTTTAGAAAATGTGATTATACTTCTGATACCTATTCGAAGATCAGGGCTAAATCCAGCCTAGTTATAAGGACTGAGATTAGTTACCACACACCATACAGCTTTTGCCAATAAAATTACAGCTGGGGAAGAGATTGAGATTGTCTTTTAAGTTTAGAGATCTAGGAGCAAGATAAAAATATTGATTTATAAAATTGCAAAGAAGAATGAAAATGATATGCACTTTATTAAGAAAAAAATGTCGTTTGAAACATATGTTTTATTTAACTTCTTGCTACATAAATTAAGCCAGTTTAAAAATGGCAAATATTGAGGGAGTTAGAGTCTCCAAAGATGGGAACCCAAATTCTGCTCATCTGCTGAACGTCCAGTACATGAACTTTGGAAATTAAGTATTTTTAACCATGCTTTGCCAAGAATCACAGTAACATTGTTCTTAAATGCGATGTCTAAGGAAAAATACAGACCAATTTTTATGGAAGAGGTAATTAAACCAGTCAAAATATTTGGCRGGAAATAAACAAATAAACAAAAAGACTTCATACACACAAGTCTTGTTTTCTTGTAACTAGGTCATGTAGCTAATGAAAAATATTACCCTTTCCTATGAAATATCCTCTTTTAGAAGGAATTTCCTCTGGGAAAAGAAGTGCTATTTCTCAGAAGAAATCTGTTTCATAGGATGTGTAATTAAGCTAGGGAACTCATTGCCACAGGATTTAATGAAGGCCAAATCACTAATTGAGTTCAAAAAAGGAGCTTGACAAGTTCATGGAAGATCAGTCCGTTGAGGACTATTAAATATAACGTGTCTGAACTCATCCTCTGGTTTGAGAATTCCCGCCATTCATTGATGCAATTTGCAAGAGGATATAGGAAAGGACTGCTGTAGTTTCCTTGTTCCTGCACTCTTTCCCTAGGAAACTGGGGGAAGACCCTGGATGCGACTGACCTTGTTTCCCTGTCGTTATATCCCTTTATAATGTTCTTACCATCAAGGCCACTTTGAAACCCACATTTAAACAGATGAAGCAGGCTAACTACCGGTTCATTCAAGGCCTGAAAGTTCACGTTGCAAAGTTCACATTGCAAGGCCTAAAAGCTGACAGTTGCATTACGTGAACTGACTACTGATAAATACTCTGTTTTCAAGATGAGTAGAGGTGAACCATTTCCCAGATCACAGTCCTAGTCTACTCAATCTAAAACATTAAACACGCACACATACACAGGTGCACATACATAGTTATTCACATTTATATATTTCAATTTGGAATAGACTAGATATATATAGAGAAAACCCTGCTCTCTGAAATCCATATCATTTTAGTATTAGAAAGCTACTGAATAACTAAGAATTAACAGGACTCAGATTTACCTATCCTTCATAAAAACAGTACGCTAACTTCTGCTACTGTATTAACTAGCTATGGCTCACTACCRGTTGCTTTCTCTTCCCTTCCCTGTCTCTTTCTTGCATGCTGGCTGCATAGTGATCCAACTTCAAGAGGAGAGTTGAAAGATGTCCCTTACCCTCCTCCCTTCTGATAGAGGGAACTGTGAATCCACCACTTCAGATCTGTAGTAGCTGTACAAAAGGTGGGCACTACTGTATTATCCTCTTGCCTTCTGACAAAGAGGTCTGCTCATTTAATCATGTGTCCTCCAATGAGAACTCCAAGGCCTGGGTCCCCGGCAGGAGGGAACAGCTCTAAAGATGTGTTTGTGTAGTCATTTCAGTAATGCACTAAATCTTTGGAAGATTTAGTGACGTTTTAGAAGCATGGGGTAATTTGAAAGCTAAGCACGGCACTTCAGGTAAACCAGTAGTGCTCAGGATCAGAAACTAAATCCATCCTCCTTGCTTCAGGGATACAGAAGTGCAGTAATAGGTCTGCAGGTCAGAGAATCCCAGCTGAGTGGTGTTTAGGAAGCTGCTCTTGGTTAGCCACAACTCCCAGCTAAGACACTGAAGGTGATGGTATGAAATTCCCATCTCTTTTCAAACCAAAGTGCAATTTTTGGTTTGGGGTTATGCTATCCTTTTTAAGAAGCTGTTCATTGATGCCTTTCAGTTATTAGATTCGAGCTCCCAGCTTAAACTCCATATCTGACATTGTGTAGACAGGCTTAGTGTGTGTTAACATATCAAATATGGACATTAATTTGATGTGTTCACAGGCCTGCTCTGATTAAACTCAGGATCAAGAACTTAATTGCATTGCTATATAAGAATATCAGATTGCTAAACTGCAGAGAAGGGCAAAAAGTCAAATATATTTCTGTATGTATCATTTTGTATTGTTTAGGCTTATTGGCTACATCTTATTCAGCCTCAGAAACATTTATTTCTCTCCAAGGATCGCATAAAGAACATAACCACTCAATTTATAAAATCTGAATGTGATTATGATGGGCCTGGCTCTTTCTGTTAAGTGTTAGAACATTTAAACTGGCCCTGAATAAAAGTAACCTGGATCTCATCTAATGTGGCCACTCTTGCCGTTGAAAGTAGAAGCTTTTTCATGAATAGTACCTTTTGCATAGATGAGATGTGAACAGAACCTGATAGTCTGCAGCTCTCCTTTCCTCACAACTAGCAGTCTTTCATGTCCACAACTAGTGGGTGGACATGAGAGACTGTAGGGAGAGAGGCTTACAGCAGGAGCAGAAAGGAAATTCCTGACAAGGACAGAGGACATATCAGGAAGCAGGCTCAAGTCATGATGGTGGAAGGAAGGAGACTTTCTAGTGCAATCAGATCTAGTCCTCATGTATGCCCGAAGCTGCTGAACAAAAAGCAAGACTGAAAGGAAAGTGCATCTTTCTTATGCAGCAAAGCAAATTTTATTCTAGTAAGAGAGTAATTTTCCTCTCAGTTAAAATATTTGTATTGTAATAAAGAATAAATTTGGATAATAGAAGTCTTTTGGTCTCTTCAGATACGTATATACTCAAATGAAATGTGGAGTAGATCCACAACAAGGCTGTGGAATCCCACAACAAAGTGCCTTCATCATGATAGATCTTCACAGGTTTCAGAAAATAGAGCTTTATGGAGATGCACCTCTCTATACTCCAATAATAAGAAATAATCCCTGTCTCCATACAGATTAAATGATTCAGGCTAATCTAATAGTCATTTAATGAATGGATAATTAGTTGCATATCTCCAGTACCTGCAGGTTGTCTCTTCTTATAGCATATGTCGACTGGGCTCTCAGATTTGGACTAATGTTTTCAAGCTGCCTTATGATGATGCCTGTGCATCATTTGGTGTCAGAAAAAAGGAACATTAGTGCTAGATCTCTCAGTCATACAAGTTCTTTTGGCACTAAATGGCTCTCTCTMTATATATATAAACTTAATCAAAATTAAATATTCTGACTGAAGTTGAGCTTTAACTTTTAAAAGACATTCAGAAAGAGTAGGTTTTGTATGTATGTTGAACTACAAAGATAAYTACAAGATTTAAGATAAACATAATAAAAGTCTAACTTTTGCAATCAAAGAGATTTCTCCTGAGTTGTCTCTAATCATTCTCAAAGAAAAAAAAATGAACAGACTAATTAATATTAAAAGAATGTTTTACCATTCATCAAGAATAATAAATGATTAGAATTTTATGTACATACTGTTATAGTTTTCTGCTCAAATATGATAAAATACTTCATCTGAAAGATTAAAAATCCTTGAAATTCTACATGTTACAGAAAACAAGTTTGATTTTTGTTCTTGTTTTTTGAGGAGGGTTTTGCTTTTGAGAAAAAAATAATACTGGTTTATTTTACAGTCTTAAAGCTATGTGGSACTAAATGAGATGGTGTAAGATCTTATTGAAATCTATTGAAACRTATTCAGTATCATAGAATCACTGAATCAGTAAGGTTGGAAAGGACCTCTGGAGATCATCTAGTCCAACCGCCCTGCTCAGCAGGGTCATGTAGAGCGTGTTAGACAGGGTTGCAGCCAGGCGGGCCCTGAAGATCTCCAGAGAAGGAGACTCCACAACCTCTCTGGGCAACCTGTGCCAGTGCTCCGTCACTCTCACAGCGAAGAAATTGCCCCTCACGCTCAGGCAGAACTTCCTGTGCTTCAGTTTCTGCCCATTGCCTCTTGTCCTGTCACACGGGACAACTGAAAAGAGTTTGTCCCCGTCCCCTTGACACCCTCCCTTCAGGTACTTGTACACATTGATAAGATCCCCCCTCAGTCTTCTCTTCCCCAGGCTGAAGAGGCCCAGCTCTCATATAAAAGATGAAAAGAGAGAMCCAAATTGTGTAGATTATCTGCTTTGAGATTCTCAAAATATATTAAAAGGCCCAATAATWTTATATGAAAAGTAAAGGAAATACAATCCAAGTAAAGATATTRCATTGTGCATTGGCCTCTTAAAGGTCTATGTACACGCTTAATATTCAATTTCTGTAGCACCACTGATTCACAGAAATTCTGTTTAAACTGTAGGAAGTTTCAAAAAGATTTTAATATCTTTTCATTCTCTCTGGTGTTTGGTGGATGGCCATGTGAAAGCAGAATAAGGTTATTCCAGTGAAAGTTGAAAGGAAAGTTCCTGATAATTTTTTCTATTTATTTATTTATTTCAAAGAGTAAACTAAGGTAGCTGGACAGTAACAGAAAAAGATCAAGAGAGTTTATAAAGTACTTCGGGAATTAGCCTCCCCTAGCTTTTTATGCATCTTAAAAAATAGTTTAAATTTAAGCTGATTTGTCTGAGTTCCTGCTATGAGCAGTAGAGAGAAATAGACACCTCTGGAGGGCAATTTATTCCTTCCTAAGATGCAGAGTTCTGATACAGTGCTGATGTGCAATAAATAAATAAATAAATAAATAAATCCTAGAATCAACTTTGATGCCATTTTTGTATTCTTGTCTTCTGTAACATTTTTGTTTACCTGTTTCAGCAAGTATTTACTCCAAACCCTATACATATATAAATATATRGATAACTTTCAGTCTTTGACTTGTTATTCTATATTTCTTTACTACTTACCTAAAACTATCAGCAAGTCATCATCTACCAAAGTGGCTGTTTCCCTCYACTGACTGTAAAGGGAGCCAAAAAGTTCAGCTAAGCTGTCGACACATTTCTTCTAGACTTTATTCTTGGCCTCCATCAACTGCTCCAGGAGTCTGAATTCCCATGAGCCCTGTAACATATCTGCTAGCTTAGGGAGATATCTTTAGACAAATAAGTAGTACTAAAAGCTCATATAAGTCATGCTCAAGATGACCAGCTTAGTCTTATTTAGTTGACTTGGACAGGACTCAATTCATCTAAATTTAGATGTCTTAACGGCACGAACAGCCACCTGTGAGCTGCGTGATCCAAGGTCCTACTGGACTCAGTGGAAACCTAGCGTGGGATTCACAGGCATCTAGTGCTATCTGAAGTGCCATAAACTCTCTGAGATAACAAAATGGAGTTTGCTTGACAGGAGACWAGACTCAGAATACGCTTGAACCCCTCTCTCTACCTGGCAGTTAGAAGACAGGTAGAATAACCTTGTGGCATAAAAATGGTACTAGATGTTTAGATGACTAGATGTTAGAGCTTAATTCTCTTAATTCTCATCAGTGCTGACCATGATGTCCAGAAGAGTTATTCATCTCATTCCACAGTAATCTTCTGCATTTGATCACCCGAGTAGCTCTCTGGATTTCAGTAACTACACTTTCTACAGCTGTATTTGGCATAAGGGAAGCTTAGACACTCTGCTCAGAGGTAGAATCTGTTTATTACTTAAACTCCAAGGTTTTTCTGAACACTGATACCATTCAAAAGACTTAGGATGAGCAGAATTCCATCCCTAAAGTTAAAAAGAGAAATTCCATCTTGTCTATTTCTAATAAGYAGTAATAACAGAATTAACCCCTAAATAGTACAGAATATCAAAATTTTTACACAGTAAGAAGCATTCAAACTTTCACAGATTTAGGGAGAAAGAGTTTTTCACACTGCATATAGCTTTATCTGCTGAAGGAGCCTGCTCATATTCGGAGCTCTTCAAAATCATGTCTCCCACCTATCATATTCTTTCTATGGAAACCAGTTTACAGGGAGATGCTTAYGAGCGTTTGTGCCACAGCCAGCATGCATGCTTGAATTAATAAAGTAATAAGCATTTTATGGTCCTGTAGTATACAGACAAACCTTATCCACKTTTTATTTCAACCAATATATAATATACATGTAAGTGTTTATACAGAAGTAAATATATATATACTTTGAAAAAATATTTATAGCAGCTTTTCTCTATAATTTAAAGTATTAAATTGTTTTRTTCTGTATTGTGTTGTTCTTTCTATGTTATTTTAAATAACACTTTAAATGGAGAGTTAAACATACATAGCACACACACACAATTTCATTCATATATACATATACGTGAGACACTTATTGCCCCAGCAAGGCAAGTACAGAAATAGAATTTCCCACTGACACCAGAAAAATATTAATATTTAAAACCATTGTATGCCTTTATCTCCTGCTGATAATGGTTTTCCTTAAAAGAGCTGTACGAGACATTTTGAACAGATGGTAACTGGTTTGCTCTATCCTGCATCTCTTCACAACTGCCACAGAGCTTTACCATTCATTAATCTTCCATAGACTTCCAGTAGCACAGCAACTAAATTACACACATACACACACTGAGGCCARCACTGCTGTCAAGCTTAAAATTAAACTGAAGTGCACTGTGCCAAGTCTTTTAACCAAACTCTACTATAAAACAGTTAGAAAAATAAACATTTAGCTTGGAGCCTGATACATGAATGCTCACTCCTAAAARAGGGAGCACTAGCTGGTCATTATAGCTATGGCATTCTATGCAGCAAGTGTAGCTGTCATTCGTAAGTGGGAATAAAACCAGAAAACATCTGGTTTGAATTCACCTTGATTCATTAAGGTTTAAGGAGAGAGCTATTTCCTCTGTTTGGAGCAACGAGGGGAAAAATATACATATGCCCATAACACCCACTATGATGCTTGCATTTGTAATGAGGTCTCCTCACAGCAGGTGATAACTAAATAAAATTGTAATACATTTTCTTGGATTAGACATTAGGCCACAAATGCTAAAATATCTCTGTTGCTTGGAGAACTAACACATGCATCAAATTCCTAACCCTCCATGCTTCATTTTCCACAAAATAGTTCTAGCATTTACAGCCTATGAATTCTGCCAAAGCTGCTTCTACAAGTCTTTCTGCAATATACTCTTTAAACCTAGTGATGGCTTAAACCTTTTTTAATGCTGAATTCTTTTTCACAAAAGCTTTCATAGTTTTGCTCTCCAGCATTTCAGAAAATCAACAATTGGCACCTACACACAGAATTCAAAGTGAGCTTTGCTCCTGATATTTTCACAGTGTTAAAAGGCTGGCTTTCCATTTTGCCCTTCTCCCTCCTCTGCCACTGTTGCCTCATGCATACCCAGAAGATGCTATAAACTGACAAACTCCACAATACAAGCAGCAGCAGTTTGAAAGTCTAACTTATCATCTATCTTTTATGGCAGTGTAGATATACATATTACATGTGTGAGCAGATGTTCTCAGATTCCAGGAGTGAAATGTTACAGTGACTTAGGAGAACAAAGCTGCAAAGTAAATTATATTGTTCTTTCAGTCTTCCTCTTCATTTCTYTTTGTTTCTTTTCTTTCTTTTCTTTGTTTTTCCATGAGAAAAAATAAAGATTACATTTTTACTTCACAAAGTTTTATTGACTAATCTAATTGTTATCTTTCAAATGCAAATTTGAGGTTTTAATTTAGAACTACTACTATCTTTTAATTGCATCAGTTTTAGTGGAGAATTAGTATTAGTGTGTAATCTCTATAATCTCTATAATTATGGAGATTTCTGCAGTGGGACTCATAGAGCTCTAGATATAATGTATCTGAATTTCTCCATTTACCTTAATATACTTCTATTGAAAAATACCTCCAGGTACAGTTATGCAAAACTGAAATGTTAAAAAAAAAAAAAAAAAAAAAAGACTTCTGGAAAATTATCTGTAGACACTGAATAATTTTAAATATCTTTGCCAATATTACTCTATTTAAATCTGGCCATGTTTCTATTTAGTGTGCAGTTTTTACAGGTATTTCAATATCCAGAGTCTCATACTAATGCAAAATAAAGAAATTAAGTCAGTTAGTTAAACAACTCACATCTTCTCTACTTACTACCTAACACTGTATAAAAACAGTGTTCCTGCAGTAAGTAGAGCTGCTTGAAATCTATGCTAKAAAAAATGTTTGTCACTAGAGAGGTATTTGGCCCTCTCTTTTTTATATTTCTACATTTTTTCTCACATTTCTGTAGCTGTTGTTCTTAAAAAAACAAACAAACAAAACAAGTGTGATACCTACTTGTGAAGAACTCTTTCTGAACATGAGTCAGGCTTTTTAAACTTGCTGACAGAATGAAACAAGGTGCAAAGAGGCATGATCTGGTTAATTCATCTTGATGAGCTTTGACTCTGAAGAGCTATGAACATTTAAACTGCAATACCTAAGTTAGTTATGACTCTTGGATTACCTGATAACACACTAGCTAAATTCCCTTCAGTTTTCCAGTGTATATGAAGATCACAGAGGTGTACAGTAGAGAATATGACCATTGTCATTCTATTTCTGAAAGTTTTTGTGATATCACACGCAATACAACATTTTATATATAAATTTTGTTTGTTATTATAGTTATTAGTGGAAAGAGAAGAACTGTTTGTACAGAATATTTWAAAAGAATACTGGTTGGTATTTTCTTCTTGTAGCATTTTTCCTGGGAGGTGGGGAGTGAATTCTTATGAGAAATTACTATCACATGGTTAAGTRGATGGGAACCCAGAGGAAAACTACAAGATCTTTGACAGTTCCAAGGCTTTTTCAAGGTTTTAAAATAAAAACAGAGCCCCACCTTCRGTTTTAATTCATGGAAATTACTTGGCATTTTGATTAGCATTTAAAGTTGTGTCTGTACTAGTAAACTAAATAATAGGACCACTCTTTGGCATGCATTATTTGTATGGCATCCATACTAATAAACATATACCCTCCAAAGCCAGAAGATGCATCACCATTGTCAAGGGTGTTGCATGCCCTAACAGTACAGCCAGCTGCTATACTGTTCCAGTCTGAAGGAAAGCTACCTGGCCCTGTTCAATTTATTGATATAGATGCAGCCCAGAAGTCCAATAAATAGAGACTAGACAGGTTGCTGTCCAGTACTGCTGCTGCATGGGAAAGAACTCTTTTGGTAGGTGRCTCTTTGAAGGTATTTAATAAAGGTCAATAAAAATATTCCTTCTCTGGAGTAGCTATAAAAATTATGTATAATCTAGGCAGTCTAMCAAAGTAAATGCGTTATTATGGGCTCTAAGGACTACAAAACATAGATACACAATTAATGCTTTTTGGTTGATTTACTAATAGACCTAGTAAGTATGTAGGTGCTTTTCAGACAACTGGAAGATATATCCCTGTCTTGAAAAGCATGCAGTCTGACACAATAGAGATAACAACATTATGAGGGTGTTAAGACCTGGATAAAGGAATATAAGAAAGGGTGAGAAAGTGAATATTTTCCTACAACGGATTGACAGAGACTGACAAAATAATGATGTAATTACTGCATTTTGCTATTTTGGTGCTAATATTAAAGAAATTATTTCAACCCTATAGAGAAGATTTTCTTCTATCTTCTTTCTTCCCCTGAAAAAGTTGAGGAAGAAAAACACTTAAAGTTTCTTTGTGTAGTGAGTGTGATTATTTTTACAAAAAGTGATTGTAATAACGTACATTCTAAAACCAACTTTGTTCAGTACAGTTTCTTGTCACTCTTTTTTTAACACCAGCTGAAATTTAAACAATTAAAGGTTAATCAAAGACAAAATGTTTTGAAAAGAGATCATAGTAAGATAGTGCATTTATCTGCTAATTGTCTGAGGGTAAATTCGCAGAAAGCTGCTTTTGTTAGCTTTCGTTATCTGGCTGGGGGCAATGAATTTCAGATTGTTTGTTCTGCTGATAATCAAGTTACTCATCAGGTTGTTTAAGGATTAGACATCATTAGATGCTTGATAAATATATGAGTTTTAATATTAAAGCATTTTTTTCCTCTGCAGTGTGCAATGTATACCTCAGACTAGTATCAACTTGTTATTCAAGAGCTAGTGTGAGGTAGAAAACCTCATTTTCATCCAAGTGATGCACTTTGGGGGCTATGTACAAGGAAAAGTTTGCAATTTTTTATCACTGCTATTAGGGCCAGTCAAAATAGTACAATAGCTGYGACAAGCAGAGTCACATCTATTCCCTAATGTGGTTTTGTCTTGTGTGCTTGCATTTTAGGACTTTTAAATGTAAATGAACTCAGACAACTCAAAGCAAAAATTAGTCAGAAATATTTATGTCTTATGGTTCACATTTCACACCATAAGATCCATAAACCTGACACTCCTACTAAAATACTGAATTCAGTGAGTAGTGTCGTTTCCGCTGACTGATTTCTGATGCACGCTTCTGTTTTTAAACCTGTTAGGAAGATGTGGCATGMACATATGGCTTTGGAGGTCAAGGATGGGAACAAGTGCCACGGCCTTTATGAAGGTGGGTGTACTTCAAACAATTATTGACCCTTACTTGATGAAAATCTCTGATCTCTCCCYCAATTTTGGGGTCTTCTCTTATTTAGTAAGGATGCACGCTCTAGCATATGTATTTTTGGTGAGTTAGATAGCCATTATAATGCAACACATAAACACTGCTAAACGTCTAGGAGTAAAAAATCTCCATATAGTCTTGCTGAAAGGAGCAATTCAAACAATTTTCTCGCAGTTCTTTAAAGAAATGTCATGTCATTGACAAGTAGTGAATGGGAAATTCTACATTCATCCATAGTATCCCCTGCCTATATATGGAAACAATATTTATATAATGAACAGGACTCATATAGTCATTTAYATAATCTATTCCAGTACCATTGTATTCATGTTTCTCCTCCAAGTAGAGATTAGATATAGCAGTATTAGACAGTATTTACAGTTCATTCTTTGAAAATGTACCTCTATTGCTGCTCACTTAAATAACATTTATCTATCCTTTAGATTTTTTCCAAAAATGCTTTCAATGCTGAATCTCTTCTGCATGCATCAAAACTATGTCATTTTTGTGCTCATCAGTTGGTTAGAATTTATGGTAGATAAAACTCATTCCTTCAGCTCATTCCTACTTCCACTGATTCAGTGCTGTTTAGGCCTGCTAAATGTAAATGGCTTCTGTTTTTCTAGACATATACTATACATGAGTTCCTTTAAGTATTGTCCTCCCACTCTGTATGCAACACTGTCAGACTAATATTTCTTGACTGTGTGAGTTTTTAGTTTATACAGGACATTAATCTCCTTAGCACTGGCATCCTTGCTTGGATAAGCTGAGGTCAGAAGTGTATGTTTATCTTACTAGATTTTCTTAGAATTTCTTTCTTTCTTGCATATTTCAGATGTTAGCTGTATGTTTCTGGTAGAATAACATGGAAAGTGGATACAAATAAATGAACATTATAAAAGTTTTATTATATTTAAGGAGGAACTGAGCTAGTGGACACATTTGAGGTAATATTACCATGTTGAAGATTATTAGCATCCTTGAATAAAGGAACAAGTCTACAGAATAGGACACAAGCTTCTTTTTAGGGAGTCTAGATTTTTCTGTTTCTGGTTGTCGAGACTGCAAAATAATCTCAATGGAAAACAGTACCTTCTCCACTTGCATGAAGTGAGATGTTTGTAACTGTTTGCTGCATTATCCATTTTATTCTCCTGAGAATGGCTCCTTAAAGCAAATAAGATTGTCAGGATGATCTGGAAGATGTATCTGTGTTAATAAATAAATTCTATTTTGTTTTCTGAATGCCAGTTATAACGGGAACCTTCCTGGTGTGCTGCAGGATCCATTTTGTAGCAGGAACTTGACATCTTGGAAAGATATTACACTGAGGAAACACAGGGCAGTCAAAAGCTGTCAGCATTGAACAGCTCTGCCCCTTTAAAATGACGTATTTGCTAGTACTGAGTAACTGATGACATTTTTCTTATAAAGGATCATTTTTTTAACCAGAATATCATAATCAGAATCCAAAATATCAGACTGAAAAGCAAACAGGCCTGGTGGTTTCAAGGCCCCCATCAATATGTGAAATAGCAGGAATGAGAAATCGGTCTCAGAGAATTGCATCTAGTTTCCTCTTTTCAGAAAGCTGTAATTTTCTTGTATTTTTCTAATAGCATGTGCTCTACATGATAAATTCCTCCACTAGGTCTCTACGACTTCCTTCACTGTCAAGAAGTCCCTTACAATAGAGAAGAAAACCAGAGATCCTTTAATCAGGTGGACTCCATGGTGGAGTCTCTTTATTCTTTGAACTGAGAAGCCCTTCTAAGCTCCTCTCTGTATRTGTCCTAGTTGCATCCTTTCCCAGGTTTATAGCAGTGTTTTAGGCTCCTTAAGGGGAACAGTCCCTCTTCAGCACTATCTTCTAACCGTGTCTGATCATTGTCCAAGAGACTGGTGGTTGGGACAGGACGAAACCATGCCAAGGAACATACTAATAGTGAAATAGCATGGACAGTCATGTGTTCAAGATTAYACCTTTTCATTTGCTGATACGGTTGATAGTCTCAAAAATTCAGAACTGGGAGCACTGACTGGTCCCTACTTGGGCCTTAGGAAATTCCAAATTTCCAAGAATTTTTTGATGGAATCGACCACAAAAGAGTAGCTTGCATTCAAAAAGAAAGATTTTGATGGTTCCTATCTAATGGGATAACACAGAAACTGAACTTCATTCAAAATGTGTCCACTAGCTCAGGTAGCATTTGCATCAGAGCACAGAGCATCAACAGCCTGCTGATATTATAGCYTTTTTTCAGAGGTTATAGCTAATTTACATGCACCAAAACTGCAGACTTGTCAAATATAATGGCTTGAGCATTGTGACCTCTGCAGCAACAGAGAAGCATTTGTACAGCAGAGCRCTGTGGTGCCTCTCCTGCCTTGGGACCACACAATTAAGTATGGTAGTACATGGCAGCACTCATCGAAGAAGAGCCAAAGCTGAGGGAGTCTGGAGTACTCAGAGGCAAACCTGTAAAGCCATTGGCTTTCATTCCCTCCATTTTCATATGATGCTTCTGTAATAACAGTTAACTAAAATAATAGTTAGCTAGAAGTAGCTGGATTAA
>NW_028186423.1:10480192-10662692 GCF_003343005.1 Rhea americana
AAAAAAAAAAAAAAAAAAAAAAAAAACAGAAGCCATCCTGCTTTTGCTCCTGCCAGTTGGACCACTATGCCAAATTTATTACCCTTCAACAACCACTGCAGAGACCTTTCAGACATTTTTACTTACGTAAAACTTTTAAGTTTTTCGTAAAATACAAAACATTGATTAACATATCATACACATTATTCACTATGATATATGTTGGCAGTATACAAATTACAGAAGTTTTGCCATCTGCATAAATTAAGCAACACTCTTACAACACTTGAGTTATAGAGTAACTGCTGATTAGCTGGGCGTTCGAGGCACGGTAAGGGCAGAGGAAAGCAGCATCAAGCATTCCCCATTAGAAACATTAGCTTGCATATATATTGTCACTCGGCAGTATGAAGATGATATCTCTGTAGTGGAAAAATATAATGCAGCATCTGCTATACTAATAGATATAGCAGATGCTGTTCATTCGTATAAGCAGTCTTGCTACCAGGCACTCGGATACACAGTTGCACTCATTCACACACACAAAAAGGCAATCACATACTAGTACCTGTAGTGCAATTAGCATTAAAATGCTGGCCTCGAGGTACCTTATGGTCAGATTTTTAATAATACACTTGGCARAAACACTTAAAAATAAGGAATTTCAAGGAAGTTTAAAGATGTTAAATGCTTGTACAGACAGGATTTTGAAAAGGCAGTAATAATAATTGTTGACTGACTTTTAAAAAGAAATAAGAAACCAGCAGAAAGACAGAAATCAAAGGAAAAAATTTCACAGGATGACAGAAATGAATTGCATAAATCAAGAAATAGCTAGAACATTTTCCTAGGTAATAAATATACAAGAACAAGAGGCTAATTGTAAACAACATAGCTGTAAAGTTAGTTTATTTGCTAGAGAATGAACAAAATCTTAAAAGGAAAACAAGGAAACACAGAACAACACAGGTGCTGAGTGATTATAACCATCACCATCAAGGAATTTTTGAACAGCACACAAGAAAGGAAAATAATGCACACAAGTCACAAAATGTTCAACTTCAACTGAGCCTTTAAGCAAGTTGAAATATAACTTGAAAAAGAAGATACACATAAACCAGGGTGTAATTATACAATACACATCRGTAGTGAAACAGAAGATTACGTAACTTCAAAAATCTGAGTAGAGATGATGAAGGCAATCAGTTTTTACAAGGACAAAACCAGATCTCTGTCTTCTATTTTGAAATATTTTTGGTAATGATGATAATAAGAATTAAAATAAAATTAAAAAAAATAAAATAAAATAAAGGAACAGAATAAAGGTTGAATTTTTCATGGTTATGATATGAGAACACCTATTATTTCAAAATAGCAAGATGTAGTCAGGAAGTGTTTTGGTGTGACATACATAACACTGACCTCATCTTCTTTCAAACTTCATAACTGTCATCAGATAAAAACACTTCCCTGAAAGTTGCTAACTCAGCATGGTGCAGTTGGTCACTGTAATATTATAGCGTGTTTTTAAAAAGCCGCAAAAGAAATACAGAATTTCAGAAGTGCTCCAAAGTGAATTAACTCTCCTCCCATTGACATCATGATAAACCGCTAGTGAAGCTGGTGCAGAATGCTGCGAGAGGATTCATCTTATCTGACTGAATCCATCAAAACATTAGGTGTCAATTCTAAGAAAATTACGCAGGCTCCCTTTTCTATAAAAACTAGAAGGACAGACACATTCTGAAGGTAATTCATCCTCCCTGAAGGTGGGCATCTAAAATAGATAAGATTAATTACTTTCTAGAGCCAGGTTAGAGAAGACACGTACATTTTATACAGCTAAGTTTAGGAAKATGATTTTTACTCTGACTATTTCTATTATGTTTTGACCAAGGATGAGAACATACAAGCAGGATAGCTCATGCTCAGAGATCTAGAATTATATTTGTGCTCTCCAACATTTTTTTATATCATTTAATTTGGAAATGTTTTCAAAATACAAAAGTSTTTCTTTTATCGTAACTACTATA
Source organism: Rhea americana (assembly GCF_003343005.1). Classification (NCBI taxonomy): domain Eukaryota; kingdom Metazoa; phylum Chordata; class Aves; order Rheiformes; family Rheidae; genus Rhea; species Rhea americana. The sequence goes on from NW_028186423.1 coordinate 10,482,205, forward strand.
TGGAAGAATCTAATAGAAAACCAGCCTATAAAATATGGTTTATTCTAAATRCATTAGCTTAGCATTCAAAACTAGTCATGAAAAACATTTTAGAAGGATATTATTACAAAATAATTTTGCAAATGAAGAAATTTSTCAAAAATTACTAAGAGAAGGATAAAATTGACAAAGTTTTAGTCTCCAGTCTTTCATTTTAACTCACATTAACTCATATTAAATAGATTTCTTTTGTTTTAGGAATTATAGTTCCTTTGCTGACCACTGTGTTTCATCCAGTTGCTTAGGTTGTTAAAGATAAAATTATGTTTGTCAAGTCCTCAAACAATCAGAAGCTGGAAGACATGGCTAGGAAACTAAAAGATGGCATATGTGAAGTTTAAAATACACACATGAACTTTTTTTGTAAGGAAATCAGGCTTGGAACTTCATAGCAGCCTATATCCTTTCATTAGATTGCCAGTTTTCCAAATTTCTGCATAGAAAGTTGGAATAATCAGGGATGGCACATCTAAAAAGAATTTCTGCTGCTATCTCACCTAAAACTGACAATTTAGATTGATCTATTGCTTAGGAGATTTGAACAGCAACTTCAGTCATGCATCTTCTTTTTAGGCACTTACGGGCTCTTTTATAAAGCTTCTAATCTTGAGATAGCTTTAAACATTAGTCCAGCTGGATTCTGTGCAAACATTTGTATTGTATGCAACTGCTGTGTGGAAATCTGTTTTCTACCAACTGAGGAACATCTGTAGATTATGTCCTAGTTAATGTGGAGGGTCTCTGTTCATTTCTTTGTTTCAGCTTATTTATACTATCAGTCTTTTTATTAGTCTCCCTGCTGTCTAACAAACTTCAGTTGATATAACACACTGCTGTGAAAAACCTAAACTGCATTACATGGATCAAGCATATACAGTATCTTCAGTTTTCACTCGCTTAAGGTTATTCTCCCTGCACGTTGCACATATAATTCCCACAAATGTTAATGGGCTTTAAGATTGTGTACTGAGGGCAAACTAGAGCTCTTATATTAGTTGCTGGTTAGATTCCATCATGCTTCATAAAGCACTAACTGGTAGAATGTAATTATTAGAACACAATATAATTTAAGAGAACAAAAATTTTTTAATTCCTGCTTAAAATAAAAATGTGTATATATGCTTTTTTGATAACGGTACTTATATTTAAATGCATGTACTAGCAATTAGTTGATCCTGCATGGATTTGCTGCTGTAATACATATTGTGGACTGGTGAAGCAAAAGCTGTTATCAAAGTGAAAAGGAACACAGCCTTTTATAAGGTCAGCAATTTTTCAATGAACTGGCAAAGTGAGGATTACAGCTTCAGACATCTTGGTACCTAYTTAAATATCTATAACTTTGAACATTTGTTGGTGTTTCTGGGGATAAAATAAATCATTTAGGAAAAGAAAAAGAAAAACGGTCTCTTTATTACATGTATTTACTTCCTCTTTGATGTTCATGTCAGATTTGCTCATTTAAAAGAAAATAATTCCACTACAGTCATTACAGTAATTCAGGTTCAAACAGACGATGAAACCAAGCTATATTCTGTCTGCTTTGAAGATCTTGAGTTAGTTTTTTCACACACATTTTGAATAAATCTTCTAAAACACAATGCTAAGGAAGAATTGACAGAGTGGAAGGGAGTAAACCACAGTATCAGAGATGTTAGAAATGAGAAAATAAAATCTCTCTCAGGAAGGTCATGTAATCTCTCCTTCTGCTACATTTTTTTTTTCTATAAAGCTTTTCCAAATCCAGTTTAAAAATGAACAAGTGGCATTTTTATCACTTCCCCTGGGAGACAATTTCATACTTAATGTATTTCTCAGTGTATATGAGGTAGGGAGGGACACCCACATCTCCCACTTTGTTGAAAAGTGCTCTAATCGTTTGGGAGAGAGGGCAGGTGGGAGGGAAGGAAATGTATTCCACCCCTCTTGTCGAAGCTGTGTCACTAAGCAGAAAAGATTTCGAAGGAAGGAAGGCAGAAAGGGCTGTCTACTCATTAGCACATTCAGCTGGGTACAGGGAATCTTAGGTTACAAACTTTACTCTGTAGGCTTTATTTTAGCCACCAGTCAAGATAAAATACGAAATGTTTAATTGATTTGTCAATAGTGCTTATTCTTATAAATCCGTATATAGAAATACTAGATTGAAGAGGCATGACCATCTGTTTTTCTCAAATGGCATTTTGCAATAGCATTATGCAGATCTTCTAGAAACAATCTTCTCTAGATAATCTGTTGGTGTTACACATAGCGCTTGGCATAACCTCCGGGTCACACATTGACTCCACCTGCAGAGTGCTCCTTAACGATAAATCTTTAAAAGTGAAACAAATTACGTCAGTAGAATAGCAGAATCCTATTTATTCCTACTGATTTTTGTCATGTGCAGAYAGAGCCATTATTGCAATACCTTCTGTTAAGAGGCAGGGATAGGACAGGGTTAACTTTAGTAAATGTAATTAATCTCCATGAATACAGGTAGGATTAAAGTTTTGTCCAAGAAGTGAACCTTGTGTTGCATTCTGCAAGTGTGTAATACCGACCTTATTTAAGTTGTGTGTAACTCTACCACAAAACAAAACAAAACTGCTTTTTTCTTTTACATTCTGATTTTTGAGCAAGTTATTTGCTGAATGTCTCCTCACAGGAGGATTTCTGGATTTTGCCAATGACAGCACATTTGTGCCTAGCAGAATACTTCTGTGGTGCGTAAGTGGCAGGAGGAAGTAATTAGAGARGGGGACTATATGAAAGTCAAAAGATGAAAGTATTATGACACTTAGGCAAGCTCAGATAAAATATTTGAGAAAAATCAATTTTAGCTCTGATATATAGACTAAAGTTGACTATGACTCTCATTCAGTCTCAATGATAAGTCTTCGGCTCCACAATCTATCTCTGTACTTTATTCTTTTCCATCTGTTCAATCTAGCATCGCTCTTAGCAGCCTCCTTCATCTTTCCTTCACACAAACTTCCTCCCACAATTCCAGAATGGATGAATACATTCCAACTACAATGAGCATCCACTAGCTATTTTCTGCACAGTCCTCTCTGTTTTGTGCTAAGCCATCTGCTGTCCTTAGAATGCGAGTCCTTCGGACCGGAGCATTGGTTAGTTATTCAGCTCTGATTTCTGAGCAAAATTTAGACTTAAAGCACTATGGGTATTGCTAGGTTTAGAGTCTGTAAAAGCTAGAAAAGAATTTTATAAATAAGTTCACCTAATATCCATGGAATTGGTGATGTGCATGATTATGTGTGCTATCACAGACAGTTTGAATGAATCTTCCATCTCTCTCTTCTATTTCTACRGTACAAAGTATTTCATCTCACAATATATCATCAGACAAAAGCTATTATTGATTCTGGAAGTAGCATTCCTGAGAGTGGCAGAAAGACGTCGTGCACCACTTTCTCTTCCTTCCATTCCAAACATCCATTGTTACTGCAAAGCAGATGAGACTTAGGATATTTACTGCCTACTGTGCATAAACTCAAAATAGGCAACACAATTCTTAGTTGTCTCCCAGAGAGTGAAGTAAGTCTTCCAAAAGGGAACTCATTTGTCTGAGTGCTCATTTCACTTTCTCCAGGCACATATCAAGATTAAGTGGGAAATCACTGTATCTTTATGTGCTTTTACAAAGAATGAACACAGACTTAAAATGACAACAAAATTCCAAATTGATATTCTCAGTGCAATGCCTGTCAATACAAAAGCAACTCAATTTTTATACACTCAGAAGCAAAACAGAATAGCAAATAGGAATAGTAAAGCAGGAAGCATAATCTAACATACAGCACCAACCTCAAAAAGCATCCTTTGATCTTGATCAAAGGTAGAGAAATTGMATGGGTACCTATCTTCACATCATCTATAGTATTTCTCCTATAGGATCAGATTGCAACTTCTGACTTCATAATGGTGAGTAGCATGTACTCACRTTGAAGCAGATGAAACTACTCATATGAGTAATGTCAGAAATGTCACAATGACAGAAAGAGATTAACAATCTGACATTTAGTGAACACCTACTAAAGCTGTCCCATAGTTCTCAATGCAAGATGTTTGTAAGCCTGACTGAATCAAGTTCTTATGTACTTCATTATCTCAACTAAAGGTAATCTGGGCATAATACAGAAATTTKCAGGAAGGAGCCACTTCAGAAGAAAGAAAAAGGAAGAAAAGAAAAGAGCTCTGAAAGCTAAAAGTCCCTGGATGTAGGTGAAGGCTGTAACTACAACATGATTATGATCTATTTCTCAGGGTCTGTATAAAGAAGATCGCAGAAGGAAGAGTTGAAACAGATTTTAAGTTGCYGTGACAACATAGTCCAACATAACTTGATCAAATTTGCCACGTATGAAATATATGAACTGTATAGTTCATGCAAAGCACACCTGTCATGATTTGCCCAGCTCTAGCTTACAATGCCCTAAAAGGAGGAAAGACACTCTCAGTTTTCTCCTTAATCTCTTTGCTTTGAGTTAGAACACCCTTTTATTTTTAGCTTAATTGAATTATGCTATAAAACATTTCCAAAAATAACCCTATTCTTCAAAGGAATTCTGCCACTAACAGCTAGCCAACCATAAACACCTTGCATAGATGCTGTTCTGGTTCCTCCCATAATCTCTTCACCATAAAATAGAACAGTTTGTGAATCTTATCAATATGCTGTAAAATCAAACAGATTCAAGTTACAGAAAAACAAGAATTCAACAGAGAAGATTCAAGAATCTTTAGGTACACACTCTTACTGATACAAGTGGGCTGTAACACAGAGGGCCCAAAACAATGTTGCTGCAGAAAGTAGAAATATTTTTCTTCCGTAATGCATATTATATAAATTTATGTTTCCAAGATTCCTGTGAAAGAGCAAGAGCTTCACAGCAGATTTCAGGTGTCGTCGTTCTGTTTCTCCATGGTCAATTGAAACTTGGAAATCACAATTTTGCCTGCCAGAGCTATGTGATTAGCAAACATAATATTACAGTCTTTACAAATTGCTAATTTTTTTGATGCAGCTCCACCAGGAGGATCAAATTTCATGAACTCAGTGGAAGTCTTTGTGTTGCAGAAGGCATGAAAGCAATTGGTATTTAAGGAATGCTCTAGAGGAATGTTTTGTGCCTAATTCACCTGGAGGTGAAAGGAATACACCTTACATAAACTGTTGAATGTGCAATCCACCAGCCTGTATCTGTAGGGATAAAAAGCCTGAAAATCTGTACTAATAGGACTGCATTAAACAAGCAGAAAGGTAGRATAAAAATTCACATTTTTTGTTTGACTAGGAAAAATAAAACTTTTGAACTCTATTTTTTTCCTTTCTTTATATCTGTGTGTGTGTGTGTCTGTGCATTCACAAGTGTGTGTTTGTGCATACATATGTGTGTGTGTGTATATATTTCAGATGCGTATGTAATAATTCAGACCTATATGTAATTCAGATGAGAGATTTGGCATTGCCTAGACACAATCCATGAARCAAAACTATTTAAAAACGACTGGTCTCCAAAGCTTATGAAAGGCTTTTATCAATCTTACATATTTTGGATTTTTTTAACAGATTTTTTATGAAGTTACAATTGTTTATAATGAGTCAGGTTTGGAATATCTATTGATGAGCTGGAATTCAGTGTGCTCAGCTCTCCCTAAGTCCTATCAAACCAGGTGATCAAAAGATCATATAATATCAAGAATGGAGATCTTGGCCTATGCTAGACATGAGCTTTCAAGATTGCAACAATATCACATAGCACAAGCTGAGGATGGTTTTAAATATTTGTCTGAGTGCCTCTGCAGATCTGCTCATAAAGCCAAGAATCCCTTCTGCGTCAAGGCAATAAAACAAGGGCCTATGTGTGTTTAGCTCACTGCTCTTAATTAGGGGCTGGAGTTTAACTCCTTAAACCCTGAGCTCTAATACACACGAGTTCTTTGATATCTCAGGAAGTATATACCACTCACAGGTGGATGGAGTATTTGCAAATACACAATAGCCTTTGACTTAATCCCAAGCCCAGTGAAGCCTGTTGTAGTCCATTCTTCTGAGCTTAGTTTTCGAGTTTCAGTGAAAGGCACAGCCCAATGTATATATATTTATATATGTGTATATATGCATATATGATACACAGGTGGAATCTGTCAGACAAAATTCTAGCAATGATTTTCTATTTAAGTCTGCAAATTAGGAAAACGCTTACATTTACTAATATTGAACTAATTGTAGAAATTATTTACTGAATAGGGATATTTTCCTCAGTCACAGACATCACATAAAATTCCTCAGCAGAAAGTCCATGACAAACTCAATCTCCTCATTCCCCTAAACAATAAATTTTCGGTGTAACGTCATATAATGAAGATTCTACAACAATAATCAGCAATTTGAAGTTTCARATAGCAGAAAATGTTAAGCCAAATTTATCAGATTTTTAAACAAACATTGAAAGAGGACACCTTCTCAAATGCTCTGCTCCTTTTATAGCCTATTGAGTAAAAGAGTGTTTAACAGAGCAATGGCTTGTACACTAGGGAATGAGGAATTTAATGAATCATACATACTTTATTTGAAAAATATCAATAACCATTCACAGGTTTCTTCTTGCATAAACTACACAAAAATCCCTATGTAAATGGTGCATAGCCTCTTTATGATTCACGCTCTGTTTTTTGGTACAGCGTTAAATCATTTTAAAAAGTGTAGCTTTACCTGCCAAGCTTAAGGTAAATTTCCATCAGTGATTAAATACATGTTTCATTCCCTATAATCTTTGTCAATTACATGAATAGGCTGGGTAGAACACTTTATTTTCTCTTGTTATTAAACCTGAAAATAGTCATACAGATGCACTGAACGATATCCTTCAACCAAATTCAGAAGCCAGGAACAGAGCTGTATTATGAAAGCCTTAACTGTCATTTTGTGGCATTTAATTATGCAAAGAACATATACAGAGACTCAGAATGTGGATTTTCAGGGATCTGGTGTCCTTTTAGTAGACACATAACTAATGATGTTAAACCATGACCAACAAGAGCACAGAACAGTGACTCAGGCAATTCTATGAGAGTTAAATGCACAGCATGCAATTTTATTTAATAGCAGGTAAGTAATAGTCCTTTAGCTATCCGTTCATGTAAACATTTCTGGTTTGGATTTCATTGATAGTGACAATAACTATACATGTGGAAGGCTGAACTACTCTCTATTTATGGACCTTCATGTAAGATATTTCACCTGCATAGCCAGAGTGTCTTTAAAAAAAAAAAAAAAAGTAGAAGTGTAATGCTGAAGGACACCGTAATTTTCTTAACCAGGACAAATATTTGTATAATTACCTAGTCTAGGTTAGTACTATTTAAAATGAGATCCCACAATTTCCCAGTAAAGGTGCAACTCATGAAGACTAGACCTGCTGAATGATAAGAATGAATTGTGTGTGTCTGCTTTTTGGTTTTGTTCGAGTTTTTTTGTTTTCTTCTGCCAGTTTTGCTGATTAAGTAAAATCTCTCCTGAATCACAGCCAGTGAAAAACATTGCAACACAGAACAGAGAAAATGAATATCTGAGAGAAGCACCACCAACTTAACCTTCCCTGTGGGCAGGAAGTTCTTAGGTATACCTTTTCCRGCACAGAAGCCAGACAGATATCCTGTAACATCTCAATCAACTAATTTCCATGCTGTTGGAACTAAGCCAAGTTTTCCCATCCTATGGTCCAACCTCAGGCAGAATACTGCAAGGTGACCTGTGAAGTTTTATCATTCTATTGGAAAGGGGAATAAATTTTAACTCTTGAGAATCATCTTTAAAAATATCAAGATTCTAGGTGGATTTCTGATTAGTTCTCTGGGTCCTTTTTTCACTACAATATATTGGCCGACTGAAAACATTTTTGGAAGAAAATCTACTTGTACTTTCTTTACTTTCTTTGTGAAAGCTTGGGGGCATCCAGATCCAAGTGTATAGTTTATATTAATGCTTTATTACATGACAGAGCCAGTGGTTTTGTACAGTAGAGCTATATTTTCCTACAAATTATAATTAGGAAGGGTGTGGTCACAGAAAAGTATTAAATTTTTGCCCACTCTTGTCTGCTTCTATGTAAAGAGAAATGTTGCCTGGTATTGTCCCATGAAGCTTATGAAAAGAGGATTTGATTGAAGATTTAATAAAATTAACACTACTTTCTTATTTTCCTCTTTTCTTCTTAATCTTCTCTTCAAGATGAAACTCATCAGCACTTGACAAAAACTGCAAATAACAGCCAGATGCAGGAGCTGGTTTTATCTTTTTATGCAAGTATGTGGTGCTAATTAGTGCAAATTGATTAAACTTTAATTGCCTGATCCATGGCTAATTAATATTTATAAGATGAATGAGCAAGAAAAACAGACATTTATTAAAACACTTTAATGATTTTTCATATGTTTTGACAAAGCAAAGCAAATAGATGTTATGAGTTTAGATGTGCCAGACATAAGTACAATATTTCTTACATTTTCTGACTCTCAGCATTAAAAAACTAATCATTTTTCCCCCTCAAACTACCTATGAAAATGGTTTCTCTTCCACACAAATATTACTGGTACTGTGCTCTGGTAGGTACTTTGTGACACATTTTGTTGTACAGCAGAACGACATAACGCTATCGTGACTCATCCCAATTATACAACTACATCAGATAGAATCTGTGCACAAGTGTTTTCCTTAAAATGGGCTGAACTGAATGGAGTAGACAGGATTTCTTATAGAGTTGTGTGTGTGTTGTGTGTATATATATGTATATGTGTATATATATATATATATAAAAAAACTTTTTATATATACATATATATTTATTGTATAGTTTCATATATATGCTACCTCAATTAAAAGAACGTTAACCTCAATATAGCAGTGCTACAGCCATCAGCTGACCACTGCTTGCGCTTCTGTAAAAACTCATCACTTGTTAACATATAGTGTCTTCAGAGAACACTGCTTTACTAAATATACTATAGTACTTTGAACACACTATGGTACAGATAAAAAAGCTTGTCTTACTTGATGCTGTATTCTATTTTAAAGTCCTTATACAATTTATTTCTTCTCCGTCCAGTGGAAAGTTCTGTCTCTGCCTTCCACAAAACTGGAAAATGTACTAGATAATTTTTTCAGTAATCTTTGTCATATGGAGGCATCTCATTTCTATCAAGCCTTTCATTCCGGAAAATGTGGTCGCACTTCACCTTCCTTCAATCTTCCTATATTCTTTGCTTTCCCAACCATCATTAGAGTAAAGTAGAATAATCATGGGATGAGAAGGGTTTTTAACCTTCATAATTCATCTAGTTACATATATGCCAGTAAATAAAATAGGGACAATAAATAATCTCCACCTTTGGCCAATAGTTATTCATACTGTTTTGTTGTTACCATTCTCCCTGGCACAGATTCGGCACATATGTACTAGAAAATGTTCAGACATGGTTTAAGGAATTGCAAAAGCCTAGAACTGTACTCAGCTGGCATTCAGATTTCCCATTCTTTGCCATAAATGACATTTAGGCACCTGAACATAGACCATAATGTACCACACATCTGACAATCAAGTCAGAAAAATCTCTACTGTGTCTTATTTAGTATTTTAGATGTCACCTTTACATCTCCATGGAACGAACTTAGTCTTAATAACTACTGGCTCTGATGGGACCATGGGCTACATTTATCCTAGTGAATAAAGTGATAGTCCTTCACTTTTCATGAAGAGATGAGCTAAATTCATCAACACTGCTAAATAAAGGAGGTAATCACTGTCTCCAAGAGCAAGTGGCACAGGCTGGCTTGCACCCACACTGCTTAGAACTGTTCCCATCTGTAACAYGTCTTGGAGAGAGAGAGAGTTGGAGTGTCCAGAATAGTGACAAGGAGAACAAGTCAAGTTAATCAAGTTTTAACTACTTTCTCCCTGTTCCCTTTTCAGCAAATTAGACATACCTAAAGAATCAAAGACCCAACTCTTTTAAGACCAGGTCACCAATGATACTCCTATACACTGGAAGGTCAGTTAGAATTTTAAGCTTGTTGAGGTAACTCTCTTTCCTTTCATTTTTCGTTTTCTCTTTTTATTCCTTTTTTGACACAAGGTAATGTTACAAATAAATTAATTTTGATTTAATATGAAGTACTCTCCAAATAAATACATTTTTGAGCTATGATTGTATGTTAAAAATCACGGAACTAAAAATCTTTCTATACTTTCTGCAGACAGTTAGCAATTTGTTTCATGCGATGCTATTTGGAAATCCTTCTGCAAGTGCATTCACCCCCCACACATGTTTTTGATCCACTAAAAAAATGTTGTGCARTGAAAATATGGTGAAACACCCTTACTGTGATCTGACTAGGCATTGCAAGAGAACGCTGTCACACAAAAATAAAAAAGCAACCCTTTAAAATAATAAAATTCTTCTACACTACCAAATGATTTGCAAATATATTAGAAGGTGACTAACTTTTGCATACAGAAACATTTTACAAATAAATATATCTAAGAGATATAGAACACTTGAAGATATTTAAAATGAATGAATAAATGTACTAGCCAAAAATGTATAAAAAGCCTGAAGAGGGAAAAAAATAATTCACCATGTATATAGAGAATTTGGAAAGTTTCTGCTAAGCTCGATTATAGGCATCATTGCATACTATAAGTTTTTACTAAGTATATGAAATACACAATAGAAAACATTTACAGAGCACATAAATAAATGTACACATATTCTGGGGCTACATGTAAAGAAGGAACTAATTTAATAGACACTGCAACATTTGGGGGCAGGTTTCGTTCAGTTGGTTAGAGCATGGTGCTGCAAATGCCAAGTTTGAGGGTTCAATCCCCGTTTGGCCTACTCTGAGGGTTGGACTAGATGATCTCGGAGGTCCCTTCCAACCTTACCATTCTATGATTTTACTTTGGTTCATACTGTATGGAATGTTCAGCACAAATGCTTTCTTTCACTGACCTTTGTGTTCAATATGTGGAAGAAATGTCCGAGAGTACCTTTGAAATTTAAATTCAGCGAAATTTCATGTACCAAGTGGCAATTACACTAAAGAATATTGCCAACAGTAATTACTAGACAATCAAGCTCCAGAAAAACTRGAATAGACAAAGTCTGATACTAAAGCTTCCAGTCAGATAAAGTACTGCAAAAGTCTTGATCAGAATTATGCCTGTCATTCCAGTGAGATTTGTCTAGTGTATCTCCTAATACTTACTCATTTCTTTACAGCTATCTATTTGTTTCCCTCACTTTTATTTAGGGCTATATCTCATAAAGAACTGAAAGGAAAGGTACGGAGAGATGTGTACTTGGTTTGATCGTACTTCAAGTTGGRCACTTTTAATTCAGTTGCCTAAGAATAGGTGACCACTGGGGTGATCACCTGAGGTGCGCTAGTGTACTAGATATTTGTGCAGAATGACACAACGTTCATGAGAGATTTGTACCCTTTTGGAATCAGGATCCCTAAAGCGTCTAAACCAGCTCTAGATACCTAAGTTTTGTTAATAGAATCCCATATTCCTTGGCTGTTTCTAGCCCTCCTCAAACTAAGTAGGCCCTAGAAGCTTGTTGTCCCACTTCATGATGTCTATTCTCCACTTACTCAGGTTGAGATATTAAAAAATAAAAACAGTTAACAAAACAAAGAAACCCCAATGCAGAATTTTCTTAGGCACTCTCCCTCAGGAGTGTCTTCAGCCTTGACCTATGATTTAACAGAAGTGCCTATTTGAAGCCCTGAACCAGACACYTAAGATGAAAAGTCAGAAGTTCAGATGAAGCTCTCTGCTCTGTTTTTAATAATCTGCTCTGTTCTACTTGTCTGTTGCACAAGACCTTTTCCTGTGCCCCTATTCCTCTTTCAAAGACACCAACATATCTCRCAACATATGGAAAAAGACAGAAAAACTTCTCTGGTCTGAACTGCTTTTCTAGAGATGCTTTAACTCTGCTCGTTGACATAGGAGAAGTGAGGCGTCATTAATTACCTTGCTGAGATGTAGTCTCTAATGTACTTCTGTGCTTTCAGATCAGCAATTTGGATCTAGCTCCAGGTTTTAGACTGTAAAATTCTCTGCCATRGAGACAGCATCCTGAATTCTTTCCTCACATGGAAGGTCAGTCTTTGTCCACAGCCCAAGCTTATAGGGATTATCATCATCGCTTGAATCCAGCATTCAAGTTCAAGAWGTCCTAGCAAACTCAAGATATAGCATAAGAAATTCCGTAAGTATCTTCAGTTCTCAAGTTCTTCAAGGGCTCTATGCCAACAGGATGTTTAGATACCATTGTCTTTGGATCTGGACATGACTAGATATTGCTCAATTAATTGCTATGGAATTGGAATTTTTAGTTTCTTAAATATAGTATTACAGGCAGGGTGTCTGCCTGTATTATAGAGTGCCAACTTTTAATGGAAAGAATTTTTTTTCAGTTTTCAACAGAAATCTGATAATTAAAATATACTATTAATGGGAACGTAAGTATATATAGAATAGGGATTCTTTTTACTGCTGTTGGAAAGTAAAATCATAGAATCCCAGAATCAGTAAGGTTKGAAGGGACCTCTGGAGATCATCTAGTCCAACCTCCCTGCTCTAGCAGGGTCTCCTAGAGCMTGKTAGACAGGGTTGCATCCAGGCRGGMCTTGAAGATCTCCAGAGAAGGAGACTCCACAACCTCTCTGGGCAACCTGTGCCAGTGCTCCGTCACTCTCACAGCGAAGAAATTCCCCCTCACGCTCAGGCGGAACTTCCTGTGCTTCAATTTCTGCCCATTGCCTCTTGTCCTGTCACACGGGACAACTGAAAAGAGTTTGTCCCCRTCCCCTTGACACCCTCCCTTCAGGTACTTGTACACATTGATAAGATCCCCCCCTCAGTCTTCTCTTCCCCAGGCTGAAGAGGCCCAGCTCTYGCAGGGCAGGTGCTCCAACCCTCTGATCATCTTTGCAGCCACCATCTACTCATTGCAGYTGGCACCCTTTGAAAGGAAAGTGGTCAAGTGTCTGACAACTGTAAAAGCAATAATTTGGAAAAAATAATCTTCAGAAGCATGTAGTGTCAAAGGCTTTGTTCATTCACTCAGCCTTCATTTATCTGGTTAAAGTGTTCCTGTGGAATCTAATGWATGTGACATTGCTCTCCATATAACCTCTTAGATAAACCAATAGTTTATTTTACACAAGTAAACGAAAACAATTCTGGATATTGCTCTGTTAAAAAAATAAAAAGTTTTCAAGCTGTGCAGCCACAGTTAAACTCTTACAGAACTCTTCTTTTTTGCTGTTTTAGCTCTATTCTGGARCTTTCTCAGTTATTACTGCTCTGGTCATAACACTGGGGTAGGTGAAAGACACTAAAAGAATATTGTAATTTATATTAAAATAGCTCTCATGATAATCTAGATTCTTTTAATAGTAAAAACTGAAATATCTCTCTCTTTGTGAACGAAAAAAGAAAATAACACCTATGGAGAGCAARGCAAGGCAAGAGGGAAGGGAAGGGAAGGAAAGGAAAGGGAAAATGTTCCTGACCAAATATTTCAGTTGCAGGATTTCAGAATCTTATCACAATTTGTAAAAGGAGTCAGTAGAATCAAGCAATGCTTGTAGAATCAAGCAATAATGAAGAAGGAAGAAAATGTGCTCCTGGAGCTGACTCACCAATAATGTTCTCTCAGACAATGCTGTCATGAGAAAAACAGGTTAGAATAAGCTCAGTATTCTTATTAGCRTGCTCATTCATTTCCTTTATAATGAAAGAATAAAATTAACAAAATTAACAGTAAAATATTACAGAAGGTTTTAAAAGACCCTAAAGGATCTAATCTGTTCTCAAAGTTATATAAAATCAATAATAATTCCAAAACAGTGTTTTTTACATTAAAATAATGAATATTTCAACTGTTTTAGTACAATATATAATACATAGAAATGTAACATCTGTGTTTTCAAAGGAAAAATTGAACCTAAATATTTGGGAGAATGAGTAGCTGAGTATTTAATTCCTTCTGTCATAAAGAAAGGCATTTCCTTCTCCTGAAACAGTCTGTACATAAAGGSTAGAAATCAGTTTCAAATATACTTTGGGGAGAATGTTGTTCAGCAGCTGAACAACATGTTGTCAATAGCCCAGTTGGGCACCATGAYGATCTTTTGCCCTTAGCTATTGATACAATGTCTCCAAAATTCCTTCTGTCTTTTGTTATGTCAATTTGTTATAAAGATGACCTGCATCAGATAACATGGAAGTAAACTAAAATACAAAAGAAGTATAAATGCATACACACAAATATTTATACTACATATAGTATATATGTGAATGTATGTGTTTGTGCGGATGTGTGTGTGGATTATATATAAGTATATGGAATTCTGCCTCTGTTTTTATTTTTTCTGGTAATTGAGGAAATGTGGAAGCTATTTTTCTGAAAGACTACTGAGTTTGCACCAACATTTACTGACTGATGCAAGACGCAAAGTGCTTGAAGTCATGGTCATTCTGCTAGTCATCCATACCAACGACAAAACTGCCTTTTTGTTTCTGTCTTGGTTAGGAGTTTGTGTGTCCTTGTCATGTAAACAGAAACATGAGGAGGGTGGGGAAGATCTAGCCTGGGTCTCATCCCTAAATGAATTTGAAATACAGCTGGAACACAGATCCCAGAAACAATCATACATACTCATGTCCTGAAATATAAAAGAAAAAAGACTCAAAACAGGACTGGAATGGACCTTTTGCATCATTAAGTGCAGTGTACTATTATTGCAAAAAATTGTGATACACAGCTCCATTTATAAACTTATTAAAACCTATCTTAAAAATAGTTAAAAACTTACCCTTATTATTCCTGCTAGAAGACAGGTAAGATATCTTTTGTCATCTCTGATGATTAAAAAGGACACTGAATTCCCAGCTTAAATCTGTTTGTTGACAGTTAATAATTATGGACTCTTGAGCCAGCTTTGCCCATTCACTTAGACAATTTTGCTCYTCAGCTTCATGTATTTGTAGGAGAGTAATCTAATTCCTTTTTAACTTTCACTCTAATAGACTAACTTAGTCAAGTTATTTCAGTTCCTACCCAATTTCCTTCACCAGTTCATTCACATTCTAGCAGCCATCCCAGTTTTAAACAAGTACTTTTCAATAACAAGCAAAGTCACCCTGTCGTGGACCTACAGGTTATTCCTGTATTGTCAAGTAAAAGAGGGTCAGGGACCAATACCTGACCTAGAGGCCAACAGTACTTATTTGCTCGTATACACACAGCTTTCATCTAATCCTCTTTATAGTAGGTATATCTAAGGGAGATTTAACTGGAGMAGCCCAAAACAGATACCGGAAATTATCTAAGATCTTTTACTTATCAGCACAGATATGTCAAAGACAATGAGACACACAGTGTGGAAACATATCTTTCTATAGTATTCCTAAAATAGAAATAACTCATTCTAAGTATTTCATTGAACAGAAGTCTACATAGATTGACTCAAATTAGAGCAACATCAAAATGACTCTTTTTTTCTTTCCAGTTTTTCACTGACCTTCTCCATAATCAAGAGAAAATGGTATTCTTCCACCTTCCTCACTTTTTCCTCTGCAAAATTAGCTGGTAGTAAATGCTCCATAGTTAATTCTTTATCCAGAGTACTTAAATTATTTCAGTAGAGAAATGTCAGAGAAAATCATTTTAAACAACTGCTTTCAAATATTGATACTGCTGACACTTTTGCAACATTTTGGATAAAACATTCATACTGCAAAGTTAGTAATGTGGTAGAAGCAGCTATTCTATGAGGAGGAGATTAATTATGTTTGTTGAGAGTTGGTGAATTCACTAAAATAATAATGAGCTAAAAGGCATAAACTGGCGTAACTCCATAGACATGAATAGAGCTATTCTTTATACCAGATGAGGCATAAATCTTAAATACTATTAAAGTCTTAAATACTCTTAGTATCCACAAACACTAAACTTACTTGTCTAAAAGACTACCTCTTCAGATATATTCTTGTCTTCTGTGGTCATTTCTAATCATTTCATTGACTGTAATAGTATATCCACACATTCAGATGCAACTCAACTGTTCCTAAATCTGCGGATTTGAAACACAGTGCATCTAAAYGAGGCTGCCATGTGTGCCTAAACTTAGGCTGACAGAATAGACTATTGAAAATACTTTTCTGTTTCTGTTGTTCGTGAGGCAAATTTAATTAAGGACTGTTTCAATAAATACCTAAAAATCAGGTGAAATTTAGATGCCTACAGCTGTATTTAAACTTTTTGTGGGGTATAGACTCTAAAATGCATCATCATCTTTTACATGCTGTTTCCATCACTAACACAAGTTCATGTTTGCTCCAGACTGCAGCTGATGAGCAAATTAACATGTAACAAGGATGGATCAGGCCCCTGGAGTAAAGCAGAGAGCAAATAAACTTGGCAATTTGGATTGTGGCTATATCTTTTCTGCTTAATGCAGTCACTCCAGGAAGTGATCCCAGGCCCTCAGGCAAAGAGAGGCAGAGCGGCTCATGTCCTTCATGGTCAAGATATCCTTTAAGTTAGGCCAATTGGATCCCACCTCAGTTTATCATTCTGTGCACACTTGTGCCTACTTCCAAAGAGGAGCAAACAACATTTTGGTAAAATAAGGTAGCTGCTTTATTAAAATTTTTTTTTTAATCATTAATTTAGCCTTCCAGCATTGTCTTCCATTTCTATAATCTGCTAATACATTTTAACTGAAGCATCGGATAACCAATTTCTTTTAGGAATGGGAACAATAATCTGTGTCTTTCTTAACAGCAACATTCCTGTCCGTGTGGGAACTCACTAAGTGCCATTTTGAACCAACCCAGGGGACAGAAGAATTTCTCTCCTGACATGATTATCAGTCACACTGAAGAAGAAAAGAAGAAAAGAGATAAGAATGAAAGATCAGGAAAATAAAGGGGTAGCTAGCAAAGTCTTCTTCATGAACACATCCCCAACCCATCATGGATGAAAATAACTAGTCATGCTGCACCACAAGTTTGCTCTGTCTCTCCTACCTTTCCTCCTCCAGCTCTACTTTCTGCTTTCAGCATCTGACATTCAGCTTTCTCCATCTGAAAAGTGTTACTTACAAAATACTTGGTAATTAAATGTTACTTTTACCAAATTGTAAGGGTTTGGGCCCAAACCTCTCCTCAGTCAAACAGAGACAACTCCCCTTTCCAGTTAAGCGAAGTGTTGAGCTCGGCTACTGGTAGAACTGGACCTTGATCCTTTAAAAGGCTCTTTAATAACTGGAGTGCCTGATTCAACAATGTTCCACAGGTAAATCAATTACTGTGTTAAGTGAGTCTGCCACTAGAACAATGAAAAAATATTCCTGAGCTATTTATGTAAAAACGTATTTGTACTGGACAAAGTAAAATGAACGGGCTGTAGGGTTTTTTTTTTTTTTTCCTCTTTCTTTCTTTCTTTTAAAGAAAGAGAATCACACATACACACAGAAATTCTACAACACATTTTCAGGCTTTGAAAAACAGCTATCACTTTGGCTACGCTGGATCTATTCATTTTTCTCAGAGATGTAACAATTAAATGGATCTATGAAGAACTGTGTATGAGGCCCTCGAGGTCATACTGGACGTGTTTTCTCAGTTTGCTCATGCTGAGCTAAAAAGCTGTTGTCTAAAGCAGTAGCAGCAGAAAGAAAATGCATTAAAAAAAAAAGCCGGCTCCTGTGAATTTATGAGGAGTGCATCACAAAGACAAATATTTCAGCCATGCAATTCCATTCGGCCTTTTCAGCTGTGTGTCCATAGCAAGTCAACGGCTAAATTGAAAAATCAATTCCAATTTAAATTATTGGAATAAAGAACACCAGGAGTCAGAGATAAAATGGCTTTGTTCTCTGAGATCCTTTTTAATTGGAAAGTTATTTCTTCAGGGTATTCTAATGGTTCTAAGGAAAGATTGCAAAACAAAGTTGATCGGCTGGGGAAGGTTAATAGCTAATGTGCTTTTCTGGCTGCACAGCAGCCTCCTGTCTTTATGACAGCCTCCATCACATGTGAAAAAACCCGCAATTCTGCATCATCTGCTACATGCAACTATAGTGTCTCCCTCAGTTTCCCAAAGAAATCGTATCATACCATGGAGGTTATTCACACATATTCGTAGCACTTTGGCTAGCACTCTAACCAGAATTTCTTTACTTAAAAATGTATATGTGGTCATTTGCTTAGAACTTCCTTGCCATTGAATGGTTTTACTAAAAACTAAGATCACAGTATAAGTATCAGGGATATGGTAAATAAAACACTGATAGCCCTACACAAGGARAAGATTTTTCTTTTCTTTCAAATCTCCTGAAACCTACCTGGGTAGACAATCAGAAACTACACTGGCAAAAACAGAGACGAACTGTAAAGTGGATTACAGAGAGGAAGCTAGTCTATATTGACACAAGGCAGAGTGTGAGAGGGAAGACAAGACAGTACTGGAAGGAAAACAACAGATTAATAAACAGTCATTAAGTTTAAACTAAAACAGAGCAGCAAGGAAAGCTTTGCTTCCCATACGAGTCTCATAACCAACATTTAGAAATGTCATGGCTTAGTTATAACATCACAATAACCTTTGCTCTGYTAGTAGAAAATTGTTTAGGGCAACTGCAGATTAGAAGCCTTAAATGGGCATTTAATTTGAAATTAATAAAACAGTTATGGTATGTGTTAAGAAAAGTTACTGAGGTTTGCTTAGTATATTTAATTAGTGTAAAAGAGATAAATCTAGTTGCCATGTAATGAACTGAGAACTGCAGATACAGTAAATGTGTACTTACGTTCCTATTATTAATGCATTAAACTTGTAAGAATGTTTAGGAATTTAATTAGCATTTAATAAGATAGCTATAGCAAATTACAGTAGTTAGATGTTAAATGTAAATTAATATTTTTAGTATTTAATTGATATTAACTAATTAATTACTGTTTATTACATGGCAACTAGATTTATCTTTTATAGAGTTATTAAATCTAAATTAAAAATGCTATTTTAAGTGGCTCAATTAAAAAAATACATTCTGTGGGATTTTCAGGGTTTACCTTCACACAGGAATTGGGTTAGCTTGGTGTATTAAATTTGAAATATATAGTGTATAAGGAGATTAAGTATCTTCACACATGAGTAATATTAGTCATATGGATAGTCCCAATAAAGTAAATGGAATTAGTCAACTGAGTAGAGATCTTCTTTTTTGTAAGTGTTCTCTGAATTAAGCAATAGAAAGGAAAAAAATTGCAAACACAAACARAACTTATTTATGAATGTCAAACAAGATTTCCCACGCCATTTACGAATAACTTTTCCAGCAGCTCAAGTACAAGTTTAGAAAAGAGAAGTAATCAGATTTTTCAAAGAACCTGCAGATGTGCTGATTGGTTAAGAAACTTTCACCACAGATAACAAGGTATATTATGTGCCTGTGGAATATTTTGGAATTTCTGACCTTTACTTCAGTAAATTGGAGTTGCAGTGCTCTGCAAGTGTCATTTGAGGTATATAATACTCATCCTATGAAATTGTTTTTATGTTGATAAGGCAGAGTGTACTTTTGAGAGAAATGTGATTTTACAAAAACTTAAGCTAATGTTCATTAAGTACTTTAGTCCACTCATATGTSAAAGAAGAAGTTGCTCTTAGCTCTTGGGACTATATTTCGGTATAGCACTGACTCACTAAAAGCATGATAAAAGGAATTTACATATCATCTGAGATGGGAGCTCCTTAAACTCAGTATGTGACTTGCTTCTTGYCCAGAAAATCCTACAAGTGCATGCACAGAAATGGGCATGTGCAGAACTTGTGACGCTATGTGATCATCTGAGCGTTTGTCCTGTGAGTAGGGCTGATATTGAGTACCTCAGCTGAGGTCACAGAATCAGTAAGGTTGGAAGGGACCTCTGGAGATCATCTAGTCCAACCTCCCCACTCAGCAGGGTCACCTACAGCATGGTAGACAGGGTTGCAGCCAGGCGGGCCTTGAAGATCTCCAGAGAAGGAGACTCCACCACCTCTCTGGGCAACCTGTGCCAGTGCTCCGTCACTCTCACAGGGAAGAAATTCCCCCTCACGBTCAGGCRGAACTKCCTGTGCTTCARTTTCTGCCCATTGCCTCTTGTCCTGTCACAYGGGACAACTGAAAAGAGTTTGTCCCYGTCCCCTTGACACCCTCCCTTCAGGTACTTGTACACATTGATAAGATCCCCCCTCAGTCTTCTCTTCCCCAGGCTGAAGAGGTCCAGCTCTCGCCTCTTTAGCCTCAGAGCCTAATTCAGCAGTCAC
Source organism: Rhea americana (assembly GCF_003343005.1). Lineage (NCBI taxonomy): Eukaryota > Metazoa > Chordata > Aves > Rheiformes > Rheidae > Rhea > Rhea americana. Next base: position 10,502,650 of record NW_028186423.1, read on the forward strand.
ACTCTAAGAACATCTAAAGTGGTAGAAGCATTAGGTCTTTCAAGAAATTCACTTAAACTCCTGAGCTTTAGTTTCTGCAGTTGTAAAATGAGGAATATATTTAATTACCTTCATGCAATAATCTACTGTTTACCAAAAGTGGTTTGTAAAGCATAACCTATTTGCAAATTCTGCAAATCCTTGCATATTTAATTGCCTATTATTTTATATGTTCTTCCAGAAAATGAATAAACATATCAGAGAGCATTAGACTAAATAATGATCTCTATGGGGTCTCACTAAAAATTTACCATCAATTAACTGGCAGAGTAAGCATACTCTTATTTTTATTTCTTTGTTTTTAATCGGAACATCAGACACTACAAAATCAAACAGCTTATATAAATACTTATGTTATGTTGTGAAATGTGACAACTGAATTTGCCCCTTTGCAGCTTGAGCTCTCTCCTACTGCCAAGCTGAAGAGCGGRCACTTCCATGTCTCCCACCCGCAGTTACGTGCCATGCTGCAGTACTCCACTGCTGTGGTTAGAATTTGCCCATTCCTGCTTCTTTCATACACAAATCCATTAATGCGTTGGGATAATGGAGACAAGGGAAAAAATAATGGCAGCTTTCACAACAGATTCGTACAATCTGGCATAAGAAGGAAAGCAAAAGGAATAAGGGATTTGACTGGTAGAGCACTGTCCAGTCAGAACCTCATTAACAGCGACAAGTACACTCTTTCAGTGATTCTGATCTTGAAGCTAAAAGCAGGTGCCACACACACACTAAAATTTGGGAGACTGTAGATAGTTGCAAAAATGTTACATTTATTTATTTATTTATTTATGTTGCAMTCTGGGTCATTTCTTTTGAGCTTTAAGAATTCTATTGTAAGGCTACATTGGCTTTTTACAATTTCTTTCATTTTTTTCCTTGTTGTTAGAATGATACTTTGGTGTAATTTAATCTCAGTATTTTTTAAGATGTCCATTTCTCTTCCACCTCACAGATATATCTCATTGCCTCTAGCTTAATATAAATAAATGCCTGATCTCAATCAAATCATCAGCAAAACTCAAATTTTGGAATCAAAAAGATTTTAGTAGACCAAGAATTTTGACTGTTTCTAATTCTCTGCTGTTCTTAATTTCCTGTAATTGAAACTGAATGTACATATACTGCTATTCTTTATAAATCACTTCATAGTTGAGGTACTTTATATTCAAGAATCTGAATGAAACCTACTTCCATTTTTTCCCCCATCAGTACTTCCCTAATGGAAAGGCTCTATCTTCTAGATAACCTTTTTATCKGAATCATGACACTGTCCTCTACATATCCTAACACAGGAATCTCTTTGGTGATTCATGTGTAGCTGTATCTGTCACCAGCCAGATGGCTGCATAGTTAAAGTTTCCCATGAGTATAGTGCCTTGAGATTTTGAGCTCCATGATAGTTGGTCCAGGATTTTTTCATACTTGCTCTCCTCAAGGTCTTCAGGATCTTTAGCAGATGCTGCTTTAGGTTACTTATTTGAGTGTCACCATGCCTCTTTCATTATCATATTGTCCTAACTGATTTAGTAAATGTTTTATATCTATACTGTAAAATTCAGAGTGAGTAGGGTTTTAATTCTAGGTTTATACATCTGCCAGTGTGTAAAAATAACTCCTTTAAACTGAGGTTTCTACTCATCATTTTCCTGGAGGATTACATTCTTTTGGATGGAAAAAAAACAAAGTAAGGAAATAAATATTACATTTGCAAAAAGAAAAAAAGAGAGAGAGGGAGAGAGAAAGGAATGAAAGGAATCTAAAGTTTCCAACTGTATTCTTTTTTCTTCAATTACCTTGTGCTTGACAGTCCCCTAAATCTCACTGAATTTAATGGAAGAAAAAAATTCTATGGGATCTGGATGAGGAAGTAAAGGAACTGAAGGGTACTCTGACAATATTTATACTCCTTTGACATTTACCTTTTGTCCTTAAAATTATCAGATATTTTTGCCATTTATTTTGCCATTTACCTTTGTGGATACAAAATGGCATGTTAGATTGTTTCTGRCACGGTTATAATAAATAAATAAATGTGTGTGTGTGTGTGTGTTTAAGCATGCGCCATATATGWATGTGTATATATACATATATGTACATCCATATATGTATAAGTGCATGTACATATTACTGCTCCCAGTGTCTCCTAAGTTCCTGGTCACAAACAAGGACGATTAGATGCTTCCRCGGCCATTCAGCCCATTATGAATGTGAACTCCCAGGATTTGAATCTGACTGCATATAAGTACATTGTATAGGTACCTTCATGTCCAGCTTCTTTTACTTCCCAGTCTGGACTGATGGCTCTAATGTTTGACATGAGTTTAGAACAAACCTTCATCTCACAATATTCTTAATGAAACATGACTATATGAAGTCCATCTACACTATACTTAGTCAGGCAGAAAACATACGTGCTTGAGGTTACAAAGTGCAGCATCTAATAATTATATTTTGTGTTGATTCTATTAAAATTAATGTGCATTAGAGGCTGCAAATGAATGTACTTTCCTGTCTTATTTTTAGATTGAAACTTAAGAATGTTTAGGAGAGATTAATTGCTTAATTGCTTTAAAATACTATTGGATATGTCAAAGCTAAAACCTGAAGACATTTAGCATGAATTCTTTAAATGCTTTTTGAATTGTATCACCATCAATCAGCAACGCAAGACCTAGAGACAGCACTCCCATCTGAATCATGCTACAGTTAGTATGTACTTGTTAATATAATTTATCAAGCATTCTCAATCCATATGACATAAAGGGACAGCATTCAGACTGAAAAAAGTTCATCACAAGTTGCAAGTAAAACTGAGTGAATGCATTATTGGCTTTTTCTATGCAGTGTTTTCCCCTATCTGTCTCCTTAAACCATTTCACACTGAATGGTTTCCTGCGTGCTCTGTTGCAGATTTATTCTTCTCTTGATGCATGCATGTAACTCCCCATTAATGTTGGTAGGAATGAGATTTACGTATGTGCACTGAGAGGAGAACAGACCCTGTGGTATTTTATTCGCCTATACAGTATTATAGCCTCTGAGGATAGATTTGATTTTTTTGTTGTTAGCAAAAAAGCAGCTTGACAAGTAGCTTTTTGATTGATAATACGCTGGGAATCATAATTTATATAATCTTACGCCTGCTATTGAACATAAAGGTCACTTTAAAAGGTGTAAGTTGTGTGTGCTGGGCCAGAGCATAAACTACAGGGTCAGTTTTCAGTGCTTACGATATGATGGAGAAAAAGACAAAAACTCCTATCAGAGTTAATCAGATCAAAAATATCATGGCAAACATTGTAATTAACAGTAAGTTTCCAGAACTCGGCATTCTGAGCAAGTGTCATTCCCCAGGTTATTACAGAGGGAATTAGAGTGGCCTTTCACTGTCAAACTGATATATACCATTGGAGCACTGCTGAAGAAAAAATACCATTTGTGATGTCTTTTCAGGATTTAAACATCTGCTGAATTCCATCTCTTTCTATCATCTTCTGAAAATAGATACACATCTCAAAAGGTCTCTATTTTGGGCACTGAATGGATTTAATATTTCAACATTTTTCTGCTTTAAGAAAAATAGCTCTACTCTGTATGTAAGAAGTCTCTCATCCATAGCATTAGCATGGAATTCTTCAGGCGCAGACATTTGGGGGCTAAGATTGGCTTCATGAAATTTGTTCCTGGGATAAATCATTACATATAGCTGCTTTTGCTAAAGAATTCCATTGATAYACTAGGAAAAAATAAGAGCAAACTCTTTCATATGATAAAGTAGATAGAAATTTGTTTTTATTTTTGCTTTTTTTCTCATTTTTTCTTCCTTTTTTTTTTGCATAGCATTGCAAATATATTGCAAAGGAGAAACTAATGTCTATGTAAAGCATGGTACTAGAGAGAATCCAAATTACCATCTTGCTTGTTGCAACCCTCATCTCCTGCTGCTACCTAGAAGCAACAACATACTATACTTTCAGAATGGGAAGTTCTTCATCTTCTTGATGTTGCTGTTGGACATTACCAGTGTGCAATAGTTTTGTGGTTCTATCGTGTCTACATTGTTTGCTCTAATTATTAGTTATATAAAAAAGATAGGGTTCATTTCATCCCAGCTCTCACCTAGGAAATAATCCAAAGTCTGCAAAGGGCAGCAAGGGCATTTTAACTGTCTTTGGGGGCTTTGATCAATTTTATGCAACCTTTAGATATGACCCAGTCCTGAATATGTTGGGTGATTTTGACTTCTGTATTGATGATTAGGACTTTTGAGACAATTTAGGATTTCCAGTCTGTGCTAGCAACTATTGAATTCCTCTGGGTGACTGTAGTCTCTATAGATTTGAATCAGGTGTTCGGGTCAAGCCCAGAGGCTTGGAATTTGGAAATAATACCTACAACATGGACTGTTCATTGCACCCTGTCATATGAGAGCAGAATATATTTCTCTTCTCAAGGTGGGGGAAATGGTTACAAGAAATTACTTCTGACATTAATGGAACAAGGGAAAAAATTCACTTTCTATAAAATAACTGCTTTTAGGCCTAGCTTTGTCTTCATGGATCACCATGGTTTACAAATGACCTACAATAAATTAAGTAGACACCTTTGTGATCGGGATGAAAGTCTTGGCAACACTGATTAGTAGTGGCAATTATTTYAGAGCTTTATGCAGAGTTTGCCTGTCTTCTCTGTCTTTACCATTTCATCTGCAGTATCTAGTTATGACAAAAATGAATAAATAAAAGAAAGAACTAGAAAGAGTTTTGTAACAAATATAAATTATCAGTGCTTCTTCAATTAATCAGAGGATGAACACATCTTTCCTTACAGATAGGATATTTCAGTAGCATTTTGTAAACTTTAATTTGGTGTCTTCAAAAGCAGCTGTGACTGACTTATCATAGAAAAAGAGTGTTGAACTACAGGCAAAGCTAATMTAAAATAGTATAGTAATTTTTTTGTTTGTTTCATGTGCACACAGTTAAAAATTGAGTTGAGATTATTCCACTGAGGTTGCCCAGAGATATTTGTTTCCCTTCATCAAGTTAATTCAATTAAGTTAAAATCTTTTCTTCCACTTCTCTAGTGACTGGTAAAGGGTTTCATATGCTCTAGGCAAAAATTACCAAGTATTCTCATAATTTCTAACATTGTTGTTATATATTGTTCATAGAAATTAAAATTTTACTCAAATTTGACAAAGAATTGTAAAGAACAGTTGCTTTAATAATCTAAATATGGCAGAATGTCAGAGATTATTATTTTTATCCATCTCTCTAAATATTCATTAATCACTGAATAAAACAGCTAAATAGAATACTACTTATAAGTATTTGTCATTTGGGTTGCATATCCTCATATAATAGCACTTTTGCCTACTACTGCATGTTCAAGGGAGGATACAAGTGATTCAGGAAGGACCAGAGGGATTTTTCATGGAAGTGCAAATGTAACATTACATTTTATGGTAGAGGATAGTTTACGAGAGAAAGCTTTCTGGGCCTCAGTGGTGGAGTGTAAGAGCCAGTTTTTAACACTAGCATTGCCAGTTCTCAAGCTGATGGTCCAACYTTTGTTTATCACATGTGAAGTGATTATTCATTATGATAATGCAAAATAAYGAACAACAACRACAACAAAAAAGCTACTAGAAGACTGAATAATGACTTCATGTTTTCTAGAAAATAAAAAATGTTGCAATCACTACCCAAGGTCAAAGTGACATAAATACCTTGCCAGTCCAACAGCTCTGGAAAGAAATTAACAGTTTGAGGAAGGGATTAAGTAAGACTTAGCAATTGCTTGATAATCAAAACATTTCTAGTATTGGGTTGCTTACTTTCTATTTTTGAAAAAATAAAAAGATATTGTTCTACTATAGCTGTAATGCAAGGCATCTTACTTGAAAAAATATCGTAAGTTTAATTTTATTTTAAACCTGTCCTGGAAAATCATGACATTGATCATATTAATTCAAGACAGCAGCACACGTCAGCCTACTGGTAAATAAAGACCTGCTTATGGAAGCAAAGGGAAACTGATAACAAAACGAAATTTAATGTATGCAGTTAACGGAAAATAAAGCTCACACGCTGCAGAAGAATATTAACCAAAATTCTGTTAAAAATACCAGGATTAGCATATCAAATCTGAATTCCAGACAGCATGTTGTTTATAAATTCTGCATATATATGCATATGTATAGGTGAAAGGAAATTCAAAGCTTAAACGAATATGTATAAAGACTAATAATTCTTACCTTTCCATAACACACTTCAAATGATAACTCGAGGGTTCATGCAGATCTCGCTCATCTTTGAACTGGGAAGGACAAAACGGGGTAGAAAAATAGGAACCTTCAACTTTTCATCTGAACTTCATCCATGGAGAGATGCCCAGTTCTTTCAGCATTCAAATGAAGCGAACCTTTTTTCTTAACTTTCTACTCCTTCATTAAATACTCATTAAATACTCCTTCACTTCTAGGCACGGGCTTTTAGTTCTGCCCTGAGACAAGAATATGTAGAGAGGTAATTCCTGAAATGAAAAGTATGGTTCCCASTACCAGCTGTGAATATAGTTATGTGATCTGGGAAAAGGACAGTTTAATCCAATAGTTTGGCTAATGTTTAGTAATAAACAAAATGATCTGTCTGAAAGAGAGATTAAATCTAGGAAGATCTGAAAACTGCTGATATAGGTTTCCATGACTTTTCAGTCAGGCAGGATTTACAGTTACTGGAAAGGAAAATAAATGTTTTAGCCTGAGCCAGTTAAGGCTGATCTCTGCCTAATAGTTATCTAATGTCTGAGAAAATCCTGAGCGAAAGGAATCATCCAAAGAGATCAAGTTTYTTCCAGCTCTCAATAGCAATGCTTTTTTGGGTTTTTTTTTTGTTGTTTTCTTCCCTTCTATCCTACCACACAACTCTTACAGAGACCATCATCCTCGAACCCATGTTTCCCTCCACTTACATCCCAACATGAGCTAGTTATTTCAATTTTAAGTATTTCATTTTTAGCATTTTGTTTCACAGTTTTACMTTTAAAAATAGAAACAAACATCTTGTTGAAAGTACAGATTTCTCTTTTTACCTTGACAACTGTGATAGACAACAAACAGAGAATGATACATTCTTGGATTTTGAAGATTTCTCTTTATCTTTCTATATGCTCGAATTATCCTCTTTTTCAAATTAAACACTGAAGTGATGCATGAGAACTCCTATAATACACTATTTTACATATGTCAAAATACAGAGCACATCGTAGTATTGTTCCAAAAAAATAAATATATCTGCAAGTAGGAAACGAATTTGAATTGCAGAGAAAACTTTCCTCTGAGGTCCACCCGCATGCATTAACTTCCTTTCAAATTAAGTATTCTTTTGGTTTGCCACAACAAATGAAAATAACTGAAAATGAGAAGCATGCTAGATCAGAAAGCAACTCAACCCACATCAATACTTTGCAGATTAACTTCTTATTTTATCGGAAAGTGTTATGTGAATCTTCGTTTGACTGGTCATGGTCATAACAGCAAGGGGCTCCCCGAGGAAACCAAAAGCCCTTTTGCCTCCACTATATCTTCAAGTACACACGAAACCAAATGCAAAATGCAGTGACATCAACGGTCTATAAAATTGTGACCTTCAAGTTGATGGATTTAGAGTAATAAAGGACTCAACAGCAGCTGACATATAAACATAAAAGGAAGTTGTAAGGACAACCCAGTTTGGTTTATAACGAGTAAGGAATTTAATATTATGTTTACAGATTCCTTAGGCTTTGCTGGTCTCACAGACTATGTTCACCTGAGCACATTTCTAAACCTGAGACACGAGGCAGAAAGAGGTTGGGASAGAGGTGTTAGATTACTTGGATATAAAACAGGGATGAAGGTTGATGTTAAAAAAGCAGTTATAAAGGTAATATGTAGGAAAGAAAAAAGGGGTCTATATTTCTGGAAAAAATATTTTCTATTTTCTATTAATAGTAATTAATAATCACAAATAAAGCATTGCAGACTAACCTTCCTAACAGCAGCTTCTAGGGTTTTGAAATATTGACTAGAAAATATATTTCTAGATTAAAGACATTTTTTTTTTCAGTGAAATAAAGCAAGGGAATGCATTTAACTAAAACAGCAAGACAGTTAAGGGACAATACTTCCAAAATGATCACCAGCCAGCAATCCATCCATGCAGCACCCCAGAGAACTGGCCAAGCRCCCTGAAATACAGAAATTGCCAAGAGGGGGCAGTAGCATGTTGAGTCACGGGAAAGCAACTTGCACCTGCATTGGGAGTCTGCAGAAGTCAGGATGCAAGCCCCTATGCACTTGGCAAATATTTGCTAAATTGGGGACTAATCYGAAAAGATAGCTTGATGCTGACAATATTTAGAAAAAAAAAGAAATTAGTCTTGCTGTCTAAGAATAACAAGACTTGTCTGATTTTCTAGAAATTCTTCAGGTGAAGCCCAAATAAAGGTCTGATTATAAAGAGTTTAAAARGAACCTTCAGAATTCTTACCTCTCACAAACAAAATACAATAAATACATATATCTCTTATTTCCAAGTCATGACAATATATCATCTGCTGCCTAAAATTTAGAATTATCATAGGACCTATGTCCATTACATATAGTTTAATTTAAATGCGTGGTGGCATCTCTGTAGATGCACAGAAATCAACAGCTCTGCATACATTTTAAGTAACTAAATAGGGAAAAAACATATTTAGATGTATAAGTGTCCGATTTACACATAAAAATGCAATTTCTTGTCCACTGACAAATTTTGACTGTATATGACTGCAGTCCTACTTAACCTTGAGCCCTGTGTATACAAAAGGTTTCTAAATTTAAAGTTATTTCCATGCAGAGGATAAATTCCTACAGTTCTGCTAGCATGCTATGTTTTTCCAAACCTTTCATCTTTCTCTTATGTAATCAGCACCTTCACAGTATCTAAGGGGCCTAATGACTCCTTGTTCTGCCAGGTTTGCACTTAGAGCTTTTTATTGCCACTCTTTAGAAAGGTGTTTGAACTCTGGCAGGTAGGACAATCCAAAGACAGATCTCATTTCAAAGTATTCTGAAGGGAATAGCTAGTAAAGAAGAGCAGTGATTGATGCAAGAGAAGACATAAGAGGTTTTTTTTCTTCTTCTTTTTCTTCTTTTATTTTTTTTACCAGCTACAGAAAAGTCTAGACTCTCCACTTTAAACTTGAAGTGTTAAAGGGGACTCTTAGATCTGATCTTCTCAAAGTCTCTAATCTATGTAAAATGGGCACTGATGTAAAAATAGTTTATGTATGAACAACTCAGAAGTGTAGCTGGAGTGCAAGGTATATTTGTGGGTCTAAGTGCTTTGAAAATGCTTGTTCCTGCCTGTGAGACTGGCAGAAGGTGAGAACAGTCAAAGATTCATTCTGTGAGAATTCAGCTTTTTTTCTTTTCCCTTTCTTTGTTGCATACCTTTTTTTTTTTCTTCTATATTAGAAAAATAAAATCAGACAACTGGGTAAAAAGTATAACAACAGTTCCTTGCAAAGTGCATCTATCCTTGTGTATTATAATAAAGTTGTATAATTTTTATTTTGAAGTGTTTTACYTGTTTACTGATAGGAGTGTTGAAAGAATGCTAGTTCCGCTGTCCTGGTCACAATTACTCCTGTGTAAGCACATTCTGTCTCATGCAGTTAACTAGGTAAGTGCCTTACCTTTATTTTCACACATGTACCTGATTTAAACATTTTTGTGAACAGAAAATCAGACCTTAAACTACATAGCTTTAAAGCACAGGTTATTAGAAAAATAACGTGTCACTATTCCCCACAAGAACTGAAATCAAAGGGAATTTTCTTGGCTAGCACTTCTGAGGTACAATCTCATCGTTGTTGCATTGAAAGGGTAAACATTTTCTCCCAGGCCTTCACAACTGAATTAGGCAGAGGAGACCTGAAACACACAGTAAAAAGTAGGTTACACAATCACATTTATTTTCTTCCAGAAATAACAAAATATGAAGTCAAGTCCTACTAAATTATCTGTTGTAGCCAGATAGCACAAYTGTCCAGCAAGCTAATGCATGGATTCAGAAAGATCCCTACTTACATCTCTAGTCATAGCAACATTATTATTCCCTTAAAWTTTCAGGTAATTGAACCACTGACACACCTTACCACTGTAAGATATGTCTTTACAGAAAATGTTATGTCATAATCCATGGTAGAGTTCTGAAGAAGCAGAAACATTCAAGGACTGAATGTTCACTCATAAGATGGGCCGTATAGATGCAAAGATTTGAAGTACATAATTGTAATATTTAATAGTACATGATAAAATTATAGTGCTTGCTTTTTTTTTTCTTTTTAGAAACAGCTCTGGTAGCAAGACAAGAGTATTGTATAAAATAAATAAATGGTATACACTCTACATAATGGTGAGTTCTTTGATGCAGCATCTCAGTCCCAGGGATACTTCCCTGCAGGTTACACTGCTCAGTGGATGCACTCAGCATGAGCCAGGAAACTCAGCAGGASGCTATCATGTTGCAGTGTAACACAACTGCTAGAAACACGTAGAAAGTGCTTTGCTTTGTTTTGTTTTTCRAAACCATGCTAATAATATAAAAATAGCATTTTCAACACCTTTTGTTCTTGCTTAAAATTTAGGTATAATTTGCCTGTTTTATTTATATCTTTTTATTTCTTGTCTCAYTTAAAAACATATTGAAGATATTTAACTGTATACCCCTGTTCACAGTTATGRAAAGGAATTATTATATGTACATGGAAAGGATTAGTTAATAAATGATTTAATGATCAGTTTCCACTAAATTATTCATTTTTTTTAATAAAATTATCTTCAAGAAATGGCTGTTATCCTCTTGCATGTGAGAAGTGTATAACTGATACTTCTTTCTAAATACATTTCTGCATTTATATGTATAATTATAACACTGACTTGATTGTGACTTGATTATGGTCTTTATTGTAGTGTTTCAGGAACCTAACTAGGTCATAGATTACTTGAAATGTACTCTGAAATACCTGTCTTTTTCTATTGGCTATAGAATAAATCCTAGAAACTCAGTTTGAAGCTGTTGCTTAAAGCTATACAGGATGAATGCAGTCCTATGTGCCTGCAAAAGCTGCAAATATGAGAAAGGCCAAGAAGTATCCATGTGCTGGCCAGTCCTTGTGTCAGATCATACTAGAGTAAACAAATGCAAAGAAAACTAGGGATACCAACAAAGAAGTTGCTAGTGTCTGTTTTAGCCTCAAGTTCACATTGGGGGGTTATTCCAGGAGCATGGAATTGCCACAGCTGTACAAAAGAAAACCTAGAAGATTCTGGGATGTGGCTGGTTGCTCTTGCTATAAGCCAGGCTTATAGCAGTTCCCTACAATGGAAGAATTTTCTCTATGGCTCCTGCAATTCAGTGGCTGAACTGTAGGCTGAGAGTTCATGTGTATGTTGTGACAAAGTCACAGTTCACAAAAAACAGCTATATTTCCTTTTCTTGATGTGAAAATAAGGGATGCATAAGATTTAGTGTGCTCTCTTTAACTACCTTTATTGGAAGCACATTTGCTGGATGACCCTGTGCACAAAGAACAGACAGAGCTTCGTGAGTTGATTATTTTCTGTACCTAACCCTTCCTTGTTCGGTTCTAGCTTTCTACATGAATCTTCATTATCTCCAGTTGTTCCACTGGAACTTTAGTAACATTCATCACAGCTTAACTGAGAAAGCCAAACACTGTCTCTCTCTCTGAACGGATTGCAAGTTGCTCGGCATCTATAACATTCAGCTTTTCTCTACAGATTCAGTCACACCCATGGTAGAAAAGGACACCTTTGGGCACAGAACCGTTTGTGGATTGCTCAGCATTCAGTGGCTAGTATTTGCTTGCACCTAAAATCTGCATTCCTCTCCTCTCCTCTTCATGGTTTTTATATGGGCCAGTTACATCAGCACAATGTGAAAAAAAAAGTAGGAAGAGACTCATCAATCAAATTGAAAATCTGATGAGTCAGATCCATCACCGTACAGTTATATCTGTACAAGCATATCTCTGTAGATCTTAATCAGTATAGGTGTTTGAGGTTTGTGTTACTACTCCAATTTAAAGTAAGGCAATACTAGTTTATATTATATTAATTCATATAAGTTCTGATAGAACCTTATTTCCAGTGATCACTAGCCTGGCTGATATATTGCAGCTATTTCCTTTGTAAGCATAAGGTCATTTGAGAGCTCAGATTCTATTACTGTCTTATATGTGTTGTGAAAAAACTGACTTTTTAACAGCAAATAATCACTTCATGAAATTTAAAAATGGCATTTGTTTTTGGCTAGTTATGCTACCGTTGCCTAAGGCTAGATCTTGCTCTCATTTCAGTCAAATGGAAAGTACTCAGTTTCATTTTTCAAATTGTCTTGCATTAATGCACTGCTCTAACGTCAGGACTGTGGACTGAACAAAAGAGTTGTTACTGGAAAGGAAAACGCTCTCCTGGTTTGTGTTTAAAGAAATACTAATTAAAATAATTTCCCGAGAAGTGTTTTTGAAAACTTTCCCTCTGTGACAATTTAATTTGCCTTTGCTTCTCTAAAATTACTGTAAGATATCACTCAGGCAACCTTTGTTTTGCTGCTTTGCCTTGTTCACAAGAAATTTCTGAGAGATTTGTCAAGAAATACTGATTGTTACAGACTTTATATCACATGGGCAAGAGGTTTCTCAAATGCCCTATCTCTCTACCCTTCTCTCTCCTTAAGGAAAGTTTGCTGAAATCAGCAAAACGCGTAAAGGCATTTTCATTAGCACCTGATAATCACAATGTCCTGAGGGTATGTGAACCAAGGATTTTTGGGACATGTTCACCACCTAACTTTAGCTGCCTATGTAGACATATATGGGCTGCTTGTCTAACTTACAGCTTAGAGGCAAAAATTCTTTAGAGGCAGAAATTGGTACTCCTAAACCATAGTTCTTCTGACCTATATTTGATGCCTGCGTGAAGATAAGATGAATGATATGAAGTGCTTGTTCCTCTACATTGACTATACAGGAATCTGAATGACAAGCTACAATGTCTACATGTATACTTTATACATCTATATTTTCCAGAGAATAATCCTGCCTTAGGTATCTGAGGCTAGTTTGCAGGCTGCAGAAAGGAGATCCACTTACCATGGGCAAATCAGTTCATCTCTCTGTTTTGAAGATGATGTAAGGGACTCAAAGATGAACCAACTTACTCGATGACACCAACGTTATGATTACTACCACAACAGATAGATCTTCCTTTTTCAGTCTATTACCCTGCAAAATAGATTGCATCTCCTCTTTTCAGGATACATCCTTAAAGATACCAAGTATCAAGCCTGTGAAGGATATATCGCCGTTAAACTACATCACTTGAATAATAGAAGCTGCTTAGGCCCATTTAAGCATATCACTGTAGTAGCTGATAAACATTCACTGGTTTAGGAAAGCTGCAATCTTAAGTATTATATAAATGGCCCAAAAGAATCTCCTTTAAAACTTTGAAAAATTTATTTAGATCTGCTGATAGTCTACTGCAGATCAGGAAGGATTCAGATGTTAGCAAGGTCTGGAGATATATCAAGCAATTTGGATATAACAGAAAACAGTTCTGCAGGCCAATAGTTCTTCTGACTTCCTCTAATGACTTTTGATTATTTCTCTTAAAAAAAAAAGGAAAAAAAAGCCAAGGAATTAGTGCAGGCCATATGTCAATAGCCTGTTACCAGAATGTTTATATAAACAATTTTCAAAGCTGAAAGAAAATATGCCACTCACTCAGAAAAGTGCATTCATTTCAAACTGTGAGGACCTATATCTTATTATAGAACATATGTCATGGGAATTAGAACATTTGAAAATTTGAAAAAATCTACTTATCACTTTCAAACAGTTACCAGTGTTGTTTAATGTTATGTTAGGCAACTTCCCATGTCTTGTTTTAAGAATATTTGTTTGGGTGAAAATAAGTGGTAACTTGCCCAAAATAAATTGTAATGATTATATTACATTCTATGGCTAGTCATTAAAAGACAGGCACATAATCCAGGAGACTTATGTAATCGTATTTACCCACTCATAATTACAGGTATAATTACTGTAATAACTTGCTTAGTTTTCATGTGTATGAGTGCAACTACACATCTAGGAACCCGCTGCACATAGAGGAACACCACTAATATTGATCCCGTTATAGTGCACAGGTAATTGCATGTGAAAAAAAAATCACCTCTACTCTACAAGAAAGAGATTCAGACTGTTCTCAATTACATGGTTAGTGCTACATGGAAGTGTCCCTGAAAAGAATGAAAAACTAACCACTGCTGTAACATATCAGGAAAATACAGTGCAAATTATACCAGTGATTAGAAGCTTTCAGATATTCTCCACTTATGAATAACAAATGTAGCTATTGACACTACATATCAACAGTGTAAAGTAGGAGCTTAATTTTAGGGTTTTTTTGCTTTTGTGTTTTCTTTTTTTTTTTCTATAAAATACAGTCAAAATGTGCCTGCATGTTGAAATAAGGAGTTTTGGAGGAGACCACATCTTGAGCTATCAGTATGAGTTCAGTAAGTATAGAATCTATCTAAGAATGAGTAAATTCAGGCATGGAGAAATTAAACAGTTTAATCAAGATGAAAGTAGCAGCAAGTCGATGACAAATTAGGAACAAATGCTGTTGTATATCTTAATTTCCTTCATTTACTATTAGAATACACAGCCAAAAATTACAGATAACTGAACTACACTAAATCGTCTCAAACCACAGAAACCAATTGAGTTCAGTCTCTGGGTGAAAGTTCAGGTTGTATTTTATTTGAACCTATTCACCCATTCTTAATTGAAAGGTAGGTTGATAAAACATTTAATCTGAAATGTGTATAAACTACAGTTTATACTGTAAAACAGTAAGATTGAGGTATATATTCTGTTGCTTCTACCAAAAAAAGTCTCTCATATAGCTCACACTAATGGACAATAAATTCATTACTACAAGAAATTACAAATGTTGCTGAACACTGTTACAACAGAGATGAATCAAAATATAACAGAAATACGAATAATAGAACATTTCATCTGATATTTCACAATAGTTATCTTGGAGAAAACTGTGAAGCTTGATTGAACAAAAGATAAAGTTAATACTACCTAATAAGAACAGACCATTATAGATCAGTGAAACTGCAAAACAGAATTATATGACAAGGGGCAAGCCACATTATCTAAATTAACATTTTTCCAGCATGAACAAGAAGGGCCACTGTAGGAAAACGAGAGCTAAATAGTGTGGCCTGCATTTAGTCAACCTGAAGTAATTATTAATTTATGGTTGTCTGTGATTTTAATGAAAATGAAAGCTGAGAGGAAAGAATTGAGAGAGATAATGTGCCGTGAAATTGAGTTTCATTTATTTGGGGGCCACCTTTTTTCTTTTCTTTTCTTTCTTTTTTCTCTTCTCATTTTTGTTRTTCAAGGAAAGAAGTTAATGCAAAATGTCCACATTAAAATTGCACCGACATTATGTAACTGCATAGTTAAATACTTGCATTGCTTAAACAATGGACTATTAAAAATGGCCAGAAATTGGACTAGCTGGCTCGCCCAGATGCTGGTTGGTATGATCAAAAATGGCTTCTTTTTCTACCGTTGTCAGAATTATCACTTTTAAAAGATGATATTGTGCAGAAGCAATTTTATGTCATCAGACAGACAGATTTTCCTAATTAAATAGTCTGCCTCTTTTGGAATTACTACCAGCAGTCTCTTGTWGAATTCTGGAACTTGAAAACATGAACATCACCATATATGAGGAACATAGGTAGCCAAACTACAGTAGTTCTTTTAGTTTAAATGTTTTTTCTTGTTCTCCTCCCCACCAGAAACGTTGTGTGTTAATCAACGGAAGCTATTTCAGTGTGGAAAATAGCATAAAAAGAAGACAAATTAGAAACTTAATTTTAAAATGAATTAAGTTTTGGTAAAGGGGAGATGATTTTTGAGAGACACATATAATAAGAAAGCAAAATAGCATATGACCCACTTCATTGCCTTTGGGGTTTTATAGACACCAATCTCTACAATACCCATAGACTTCTGTTAAAATCCACCAGAAATAGGATAGTCTTTGGTCATTCTGGAATGCCATACAATTTTAACTGTAGGTGGACATTTCTATACCATTGTTAGAAAAGCCGGGTTTTGGAAGTGCACTCTCCCCCCCTTGTCTTCAGAAAATTTTCCACTATGTTTTGAGGACCAGAATCTCTGCTGGTATAAATTCATACAAACTCTGATAAATAATATTTCCTATGAGGAACCTTTGCAAAGTTCAACAGAAATTCTCAGCTGGTGTCCTGTTTAATTCTCATTACATCCAAAACTATAACCAACATTGACTTCCTATATTGGATTTTTTTTAATCACTATCATTTCCAATTCCTGATTAAATCCTGGATTTTGTCCAAGGAAATAGYGACAAATTCTGATAATCTATTACATATGGTTCATTTTCCTTCCATTTTTACTAGTGAGGAAGTTACATTKCTTGAACTTAAAGCTAACTTCCTACAAGTATGCATTTCCTCTCTAATTCTACATGTGAGRTGGGAGTCACAGAATCACAAAATAGC
Organism: Rhea americana; assembly: GCF_003343005.1. Lineage (NCBI taxonomy): Eukaryota > Metazoa > Chordata > Aves > Rheiformes > Rheidae > Rhea > Rhea americana. The sequence continues at coordinate 10,519,395 of NW_028186423.1, forward strand.
TGGGGCTGAAAGAGACCTTTGGAGATTATCTGTTCCAACCYGCTGCTCAGGCAAGGTCACCTAGAGCAGGTTGCCCAGGGCTGCATGCAGTTGGCTTCTGAGTATCCCCATGGATCCCAGTCTCTGGGAAACCCATTCCAGTGTGAAATCACAGTAAAATTCACCCTGAATGGAGATATCTAGAACACTGGAGCTAAAATAATTGCGCTCCCATTAGAGCAAGCAGAGATTAAAGTTGCCTGAATAGAGGTGTCTGATATTATTTGTGAGGTCCTCAGCTGCTCTGTTGAGCCTCCAGCTGCTCTGTTCAGAAGGACATGAGTAACACACAGGTCCTTTGCTACTTCTGCCAATTCAGATGTTTTGAATTGCCTAGGGTATCTAAAAAGGCACCATGAATTTCTGTTTATACAACAAAATCAGCTTCCTAGTTATTTCCTCATAAGAAACTCAGTCAGCCRGATAACTCTATAGATAACACTGATCATGATTCTGTAGCCCACACATTAGCATCCAAGGATATTTAAGACATTCTCTGCATAGAAGAGATATAAGACATATATCCTAGGCAGGTAGATATGATGCAGTAGCTATAGGAGACCTACGTACATCTGAAATGACGGCTGAAGTCCAGCAATATATCCTAAACTATCTCAATACACACTAAAATCTATGTATAATATCAACTGATTCATGTTCTGTTGACTGTACTAATTAGATTGCCATTGACTGTAACAGAAACCTAAAATCCTCTAGATTGCTAAAGGCTTTACAGGTTTCTAAACAAAAGGCCTACATGACAGAGACTTTTGTATTTGGGTGTTAATCTTGACCTTAAAGGCTACCTCCCCATAAAGGAAAGCTGAATCCTTTAGTCAAAAGAGTTTATTCTTACACAGCATTTTGACAAARTCTTTCAAACCTCTGTGTCCTAGTGATTCTTAAAAGAGAAAATTGTGTATGTTCAGGTTTGGAGACCAGCAAAGCACACATTAAAATTGTATACTTTGTAATTTTGTTAATTGTTAAAAATTGATTTTTAAAGCAAACACATATTAGTTTACTAAACAAAAAGATAGTAATTGTTCTAAATTTTCTTAATACATTCACTCCAGATCACATTAGAGTGTTAAGACAACTAACATGTGAGGTCATATGTTCAGAAATATATCATATCATTGACTGATTTAATAATGGAATGCAGCACAAGGAAATAGAATATGATCAAAGCTGAGATTGAATAGGGGAGACCATATGTATACTTATATCCAGATTAATTAGCTGTTATTTTTGATCAGTTGGCTCAAGACTGAAGTTTATGTGATAYGAGAGAGATTATGCTCCATAACATACTATTGGCTTTGAATAAATAGTGATCAGAGTAAACAGCTTATCTCCTACTATATTCTACCAAAATTTTATTGTTTAATGTGCAATGTTTATTGTGGAAGAAAGACAATGTGGGAAGGTGATTTTTTTTTTCTCCACTACGTGTCCTACATGTAATTCCTGGTTTTACAGACAAAGGAAGTGGGAAAGAAGCTGAATGGAAGGAAGATCCAAAGAGAAAGCTGTAAGCAAAATGAAATTTCTGAATTTGCCAAAAGATTCCACAGAAACCAGTTAACCTGAAAGAACTTTGAAAAATAATTAGAAGGTAATTTTATTATCATCATGTTCTGGGAATATTTTCTTCCCTTCYTCTTTATTACTAATTTTGTTACTATTTTCATGATACTGTGACAGCCTTTTAAATGCTGCATTACTCTGTRTTAAGGATGTAGGCCAGTAAAGTTAGTCACTGTAATTATCCATTTTCTCCTGCTGCTTCCTTTTTTTTTTAACACAGAGGCATTTAAGAAGCTATTTATTTTGTTGTCTGAATTATAATCATCCGAGGCTTGATTCAAAGCCTACTAACACATATTGATATCTTCTGACTTCAAGGGCTTGGAATGCATGATTTGAAAGTATGGGCCTTTTATTGTAGCTCTAGACTCATTCGAAAGGTATCTAGATCCCCACTCTTCCATTTACTTCATTGCTCAAAGGTCAGAAGTAGACCTCTTCATAGCTTAATCATTCATCTTTAAAATGGAAAAAATAATGTTTCCTTTTCCCAGGACCTTGGCTTGCCCACTTAGTTTGCAAGTTCTTTCTAGCAATGTCTGTCACATGCTATATATTTGTAAAGCACCTGTCTTTAAATCTGCTGGTTTCGCTTGTAACAGAAATATAATCTAGGCAAAGTTATGTATTTAAAATTAAATTCTCCTTTAGTTTAAGGATATTTTAGAACACAGTAAAACAGAAAAGAAGCAAGTAAAAGAAAATCTACTAATCTAAAACCAGCTGTGCCACAAAACTACTGAGAAAAAATATATAGAGGTACAAGCAGATAAAAGCAAAAAGTTTTCAGTTTTCTATTAGTTCTTGTACTGATTATTCTCTATCTCAGGGAAAAAAGTGACTGAGTAGTACTATTGCTTCTTATTAAATCTTTACAGTTTGTTGAATCCCAAAAGGTGTCATTTCCACATTATATCAGGCTACACTCTTCACACACAGTTAAAATTGAATCTTTAGGCCTTAAAATTAACTTGTGCTTCCATACTTAAAATATTGCCATTTCACTGTTAGATTCATGAGAGAGGAATAATAGGATGAAAAAAAAAATTAGTTCACCTAGCTAAGGAGCCTATCTTGTGCTTATTTCTTTATTTAACTAATAAGCAGTCCTCCTGAGTCTGAGTTCCTACATCATCAGCGAAGAGACATAGGTGATTTTGGTTATGGTTACATTAGCAAGTCTTTTACCTCAACAACAGTTTCAACAGATCAGATTAGTTTGTGCTGAAACTCCTGCATTTACACAAATCTCAGAGTCTGTGTTTCAGGTTATGCTCTGAAGCTGTTCTATGAATGTGGTATGAACCTGTCCAAAGAACCAACCGCCGGACTGAACCCTTATGTTTCCACCAGGGACTCTCATACGAGTGTCTATGGTGTACACCAGGAGTAAAGTTTCCTTTTTGGCCTGCTATCACAAGGAGTAGTGAACGCCTTCAGAGAGAGATCCTCTGTGTCTGAGTTAAGCAGATAGGATTTGCCCCRAAGGATTTTATTTCCCTCCTACAACTATTAATAGCATTTAGGTGCTTAATTTAAGGGATTGCTTCCTGGATGTCTAAAATTTTGATAGCAGGTAAGTATCTCACTTAAATAGACTGAGTCTTAATTACACCTTTTGCAAATGTTTCTTGAACTAAAAGTTAAAGATGAAGGATTCCAGATATACCTACATTTGCAAATTAGAAGGTGTTGGGGGAGGGAGGCTTTTTTTTTTTTTTTTTTTTTTTTTTTTTTTTCATCAGGGACACTGAATAAATTATTTCTATGACTGAGAATAGCCAGACTGAAAAACGAGCAACATATAAATAATTGTAATGCTTGAAGCCAGAGGTGGACAGAAACTGGAGTGAAATGCTTATTCACAGAAGAACTATAACCTGTGGCTGTTCTGTGACGCCCTGGCACCATCTCCCCTTCAAGGAGAAGAAGATAGCAAAGGGCCTTTGCTATTAATTGCTTGYCTTTGCTGTTGTCACGATAAGTACCAATTATTAGAGAGGCAACCTTAACATCATTTTTACTAAAATCTCAAAATTTCCCTGCAGTGGAATCATTACTGAAACTGATACGCATGATAGAAACACATGGGTTAGGTTACTACACTGCCTGAAAATCCTCCTTCTTTGGATATATTGTGTTTGTTTAATTAACTCCGCCACTAGCCTTCCAAGTAAAAAGAAAGTAAAAAGCTCATACCCATTATTCTCCTTTACTTTCTCATTAGCTGCAGCATTTCCTGACAAATATTGACCTGTAATTCCTTCTCTCTGCCTGAGAATTAAATAAAATATGAACTGCACACAATACATTCCATCTGTCCAATAGTACAAGGTGTTTAGTATGTTGACTCCTATTGACTTTAATGCAAGCCCAAACTTTCCACAAACAATGAACAAGCTATATTCCAGAGAACTGTGTGAACTTTGCTTGCTTCTGCTGTTTCTTCTTCCCAGTGCAAGCAAATTTAATTTCTCCACTACTGTTTTTACCCTAAATGCTTTATTCACAAGAGTTCTCTGTCCTGCCGAACTGGCTCACTCTCATTCTGTTTCCCTAATCCATTCAGAAATACTCAATTACTGATATTTTAATCTTTCTCATGCTTGTGTTCTTTTTTATTCAGCTTCCTAGGTAATATAGAATTGTTTCCAAATAATCTGTATCATATTATAAATTGAGTTCACTTCTGGTAGAAATGTAGAGTTGAATTATTCTGGGTGAAATAGAACACTGCTAACAGATCATGTTTGTTTGTCTGTTTATGTTACGGTGTAAGGTACATCTAGCCTTTAAAACTCACTTTTTATTTCTTTTTTTTTCCAAAGTCTTTGTTCACTTCTAGGTATTTATTCTTATTCATGCCTCTTGATTTCCACTCATCTTCATACATATTCCAGTCTATTCTTATCAGTAATCGAATGCTGGTTACTCCTTTAACTAATATGCTATCGCTGTTTTAGCTTTCTTTTTGTTTTTGTTTTTTGATTTCTAAACTTCATTAGCCTGCTGATTAGTTTCAGGTATTCTACTAGAGCGTGATAGGTGTTATTTACTCTTGTAGCACAAGTTTCAGTAATGTTGATAAGTAAGCAAACATGAGCTCCTTCCCCTAACACAAAAGCTAAGGGAACGCTCTTTTTAAATTTTTTCTCATTTTCTTTGAAATGTTTTGGATCTCCTTCCTCTCCTTTGAAGTTCCCTTTCCCCTTTTCCTTTCAACTGATGTTTTTACAAGATAATCCTTCAAACAGATACTATGGYGTATCTTGGACTAAAGTGAGACTACATGACATACAAAACTTCATATTTCTCAAAAATGTTGACGTAGGATTTAAGGCTTCAGGGAGACTGCTCCATATGCAAGGGAGTGCTGCCGGGTATGAGGAGCGAGGGGATGGGTTAGGACTCTGAAAACAGCGACTGTGGTGTAACGCGGTGTGGTGAAGGTGCACCACGGAGCAGCGYGAGGACATGGTGTTTATGGCAGTGCTGTGAGAAACGCCCCCTTGCTGGGAGAAAGGCCTGCAGGCAGAGACGGCGAGCGTGGGCCAAAGCTGTTCGATGCACATGCTTAGGGTGCATTCTGCAGTGCACAAGCCTTTCAAGGTAGTATGGAGTCGGAGTGGGCAAACATGGCCAATATCCAGGTTGATATATGCCCCACGAAAGGCACTGGGAACTACCTGACACGCTCCAGTCAGAAAAGCTCCCCTCACCTTCTGTTACAGCTAAGAACCATTCCTCAGTCCTGGTATTTTAATTTAGCTTGAAGGTTGTCAGTGATGCTCTATGTAGCCTCAAATGCTAGCTGTAGGTGGACAATATTCTCCTTTTTCAGGATCATACCACCTATTCAAAAGTTTGCATTGTGTATATGTGTTTTAATGTGGTATGCTGTGCTGTGTGCTGTGCACTTTTGTGAAAGCAAGTAATGAGATATCAAAYCAAATAAGGTTCATTTTCAATGTTCTCTGTGTTAACATGGTTACTGTAATATGAGCTGATGCCTTATGCTGAGATCTCCGAAATCCTTACTTTATAATACTGGGAATAAAGATTCTTTTCTTCAAGCCATACCGTCAGCTTTACAAAGAGTATGATTCAACTCTCAAACCTAAAAAATACTTCCTTTTTCTATGTCTTGACTGATATTTGGAAGATACTTAGAGACAAGTCTTTTTGTTAAACAGATTAGCTAACATACTTATCTCTCCACACCTTCTCATATACTCTTCTGTATGAAACATTTATAGTATAATTGAAAGGTGCCCAAATTATTTTATTTTATTAATAAAATACAGTTACATATCTGAAATATGGCATGTATTCACAGATAGTTAATAAATTGCTATCCATTAGGAAGGAAACTTGTCTAATTTCACAACTTGAATATTATGTATAGCAAATAGCCACCAATAAGTTTGTTTAAGAAATGTTATTAGCAAATATTTTCACAACACAGGAAAAGGTACTGCTGAGAACAGTTGGTAGGCAGCCARAAAAAGTAAGTAAGTGAGCTGTCTGTTAGGAATTATTCCTGGAAATGCGAATTTTTCTGTTCTATATGAAGCTTAACCAAGGCCTGAGGAAGAGTGGCCTGAGAGATAATAAATGTTTCCTAATATTTCTMTATATACATCTAATTTCATCAAAAGACCCAAGTCATCTTGCCCTACCTACGGGGTAGTTTCTGTGGCACACAGCAGTTTTAGGTGAAACTCCAAAATGTTGTATGCCTTTCCACACAGTATCTAATCAGTTTGTGTGACTGTTCAACTTCCCAAYCAGAATATCCCCAAAATACCCACTATCATCATTCCTACATCACAACATACTGCAATCAAGGAAGAGATGATAGAGTGTAATCCTATTAACTTCATCTCATCTTCAAAAAATAGTATGAGGAACAACAAATCACACATGCATACTCAGTTTGGCTCTTCTCAGATGACAGCARAAACTTAGAAACTAGGAAGGACTTAATCTGATTCCTATATCTTTGTCTAACTATACACTGCATTGTTCCAAGTCATTCCGATAGAGTGGTTTTAACAGAGAGACAGCTGAAATGGCAAAATCTTTGAAGCAACACTTTGCCATAGAAATAGTCCTCCTGGAATATTTTTTTCTGTTGACGAAGCTGAGATAACTTGAAATGTTGTGAAATAATGCTTTCGATAAAGTTAGGGACCTGATTATTGGGCTAAACTGGTGCAGCTCAGGCTAGGCTGAGACCCATCTATATGAAAAGCAGGATGCTAACTGATCAGTATTAATCCATCTAGATTCCTATGCTGTATTTATCAGTGCTGTGTTCAGACTCCTAATGATAAAAGCACATACATTAACCGATTTCTTCCTTAAAGCCAAAATCTCCAGGTCATGTGAAACAGCAGACAAAATATGCTGAAAAAATGAAAYAAATATTTATTTCAGTGGGTAATCAATATCAGACGCCTCTTTCCTCTTAACTGCTGCCAGACTTTTTWAAAAAATTCTTATGCAATAATATTTCCACATCACTATTATTAGGAAGAAGATGCCATTTCTGCTTGCTCAAATACAACTCTTTGTTATACATTCATTTAGGGAATATGAATATGAATGAATAAAAATTTGTGAGCAACCTGTCACTAAAATATATATTTGAACATATTTTCTTGGAAAAAAATATTTAATAACAGCTTAATTTTACAGCATTGTGACAGATTTTGAGAGGATATAAAGACATGAAACTTCTGTTGTTTCTATAATTTATGGGAAATAATATAATTCCAGGAACTGCAATGCCAAATGTGGCCGGAGACCATAGTGTAATTATGAGCTCATATAAATGTGATAAGTTACTTTGTATAAGATGTTTTCTTTAACTTCTGGCACGTGTCTTATTTAGAAAAAGCTAGTGCCGTAATCCTGACACTGATGTCTGTGGTACCACAAGCTTTTTAATTTGAATGAATGTGGTAGACAAAATCTTCTAAAATATATAATACAAAACAGAGCTGTTCTTTTTTTAAAACTTTTAGCATCCACATTTCCCTCCGTTCTGGGCAAAACGTGTATTAGGAACTGTACAGAATCTCTTTGGATGATAAAAAGCTGTTCCCAATGAGTGGATGAATATTAACCATAACTTTAAGCTCTGTCACTACTTGAACTCRAGCCAAAGCTGGAATATAAAAGTCCGTTTTCAAAGATCACGATGCTTGCTTTCAAAAAACCCGAGACAATGGCTCTAATTCTGTCCTCTCATACATAGTGTGCATTCACCCTTAATGCATTTATTCAAGGTAAGTGGGACTGGAATTTTATTTTCTATTGCCTCTTTTTTGTCCTTTACATTTTAATTCATGTCACAGAGAGCCTTAGCCTCCTTTATCTGTTACGCGCCAAGATTTCTTCTCTGTCTAGGTAATCTGCAAGGAAAAAAAAGCACATGATAAAGTACAGGTAAACTATACACTTGTTTATCGGCCTCTGATGCAGAAAAGATGACCATTTGCCTGGAAGAGTGGTACCATAATCTTTAACAGTTTTTTTTTTCTTTTCAAAACAATTCTTGTATTGTCTCTGTGCCATGGTCATTACAACCTACCTTTTGTCACAATCTTTGTGTTAGTGCTTGCAAACRTCAAGCCCTTTTCTTCCGTTCTATTTGGAACAACAACAACAAAAAAAATACTAACACAATATGGTACGTAGGACTGTCATTGCACCGTTAGAAATGACTGCACCAGGTGCAGGCAGGAAGAGCTGAGAACACTTTGTTTTGTAATAGCGCACTCCTCCAGACATTATAGGCACCTTTCTTCACCGCTTAGCGCTAGGTATAATCTTTCACACCTGTGCAAGGYCCCCTTCCCCTCCTCCCCCCGAAGAACTCCTTAGCAGAATAGAACAACAATATGTCACTGGGTTCCAGCCACAAAGGGCGAAGCAAAAATTAGATGTAAAATGGCTAATGTGAAAGATACAGCGACCAGACTATTCCTAARTTCTCTTCATGCAAACTATTATCTTTTCCTGGCCATCCCCGTGTTTACATCAGGTAAATGTTTTCATAGAATGGGAAGGTTGGAAGGGATTTCTAGAGATTGCATAGCCCATACGGGGATTGAACCCGTGACCTTGGCATAAGCAGTACCATGCTCTAACCAACTGAGCTAAATCTGTTCTTGTTTTTCCCCTCRTAAAAGGGCAAAGTATTGCCATCTGCATGCATTTTTCACACATTTTGCATTTTTAAGAATTGAGATCCTTTCCTTTTAGTTGTAGAAATGGGCAAATTTGGGAGGGAGTTGCTTATCTGTATATTAGAAACTTATTGGCAATGTTTTTCTACTAGTTAATCAGTTTTATTCCTGTAAAAAAWTTCATCTAACTCCTTCAACATAAAAAGATTTTTTTTGATAAAAATGTACTTATTTTTATGTATTTATTTCTACTGAAAATACCTTGAAACAGCTTCCTTAAAATGAATATTTTCATTTGATGCACATTTACATATGTGTTAAATTACCAAAATCTCAAAGGAATCTCAAAGGATAATCTAAAATATGTTCARTGATGGATTATTTCTGACAGTAGTTAGCAAAAATGTCACAAATCACATTTATAATGGGAACACACTATGTAATGGGAATGTTACCTATGGCACTACAATATTAGGCATCACGATAAATATGTAATTCTGCAAAAGGCTTGAGCAGATTTTGCCACTGCAGCAGTTTAGCACCTCATCAATATTTTCAACATCAGATAATTGGGATTCTTCCAAACACTGAACTGTATAACTGAAAAATCCAATACGGAAAACCTGACTTTTATGTATTGCTGGATTATACAGATGAAATTACAGCACTTTTGTAACACCTGATATATAGCATCAGTGATGTGAAGGGCATGATACAGACTTGGGTTTTACCTATTTCAAATCATTTAAAGAATGAAGTACACTTTTCTATCATATATATTTGATCTAGTTTAACCTGTGTCCAGACACAAAGMTTTGACCCTAAGTTATGATTCTACACTTCAGTAAATATAGCTGAGGCATGGGAGCATCTGTCCAGCTAGCTAAACAATTACGTATGGACTGAACGAATGCTTTCTGTAAACTTAGCTGGTTGGTAGGAATCTACTGAAGACTGTGGAGATGCTTTGATTTACATTAGGTGTGATGTGGCCCCTGTGTTAGCTATCTGAATTTGAAAAAGGCTGAAAAGTACATACAAATGTCAGACAAAAATGCTGAGATAATATTGATAGAAATCTAGGTAAATGATTGAACAATGCATCCAGATGATTCTTGTTTTGTTTTATTTTTGCTGGCTAGGAGAAAAAGATTAATGCTTTATATCTTAAATAGGGTTTCATGTCTTATCTCTTAAATATTATGTATAAGTGGGTGCAAACAAATCTTCTGTCTATGTACTTAATTGACTAGACATGAGCCAGCTGTAGTCTGGGAGTGTTATAGCTATATTAGTGCAGAACAGAGCCTTAGCTAATATACACTACTAAGAAGGCAAGTGAGGTGAAGCAAATATGTAGCATCCACATCCCCATGTTAGCTATAGGAACTTTTATCATCAGCACTAGGTGTCCTTTCTATTCATTTTTATTCTAGATATGAGTATTTTACCATGCTTGTAAATGACACTGCTGCTTACACAAAAGCATATCAATGATATTCCGTGGCACATGATTCAGACCTGGGGATTCTCCTAGGAATTACTCAGCAGAGAATATAARAATCTGTGTAATCTTACAGGAGTGAAACTAGCCTAGAGCGTTACAATAGGCACATGAGACTAAAGGTGCAAAGATAATTAGATGTATGTTTACTAATACCTCATGTCATTGGTTTCTTCTATATATACAGAAGAATCCTCTTGAATGTCTGACTCAAGATCTTCAGAAATGAAGTTTAATAATAGAGAGGCTATTATATTGTTCATGACAAATGAAAAAATGTAGTCAYACTAAAGGTTTTTTTCCTTAAAACTAATCAATCCATTATAATTGTGAATCTTTTCCTTATTCTTTTTCAAATACAGATTTTTAAAAATCTTTTAAGAAATAGCACTAAGATAATATCCTGTAAAATATTATTCAGGAAAGGACACATTTCTAGAAGAATTAAGGAGATATAGAAGATATGACAAAAGCTTATTACTGGATATTTAAGGAGTTCCTGTATTCTAAATTGCCAGTTCACCCTTGAAAATTTCTTATTAGCATAGTGTCTGTTAAGATCTCTCTTTAAATATTTAAAATATATTTTGTATGTATTCTTTTCTTTCTCTACAGTCACATCTCACCTCATACTTGATAAACATTAATCAGCCTATTCAGACTTAAAAGTAATTTCTTTCTGAAGTTCTGAATGCTAGTCTGAAGGAAGGTATTATAGTTTCCCTTTATGTATAGGAACAACAATGAAGCAAGATATCCCCTACAGATAAAAATAGTCCATTAATAACAGTAATACAGAGCACTTATGTGAGACTTACTATCTACAAAGCAATTTACAAACAAYAACCAGTTAATCTTCCCTAGCTGCTCGGTGTAATCCATTCATTACCTAATGGATATCAAATCTTTAATGCAACAGCAAAAATTCTTACAATATACCTGAGGCTACCACTTGCAGCTGAAACTTTCGTTTTGCCGACATTTATGGTGGCTGAGCAGAAATGTGTCAGGACGACAGCTTGGAGCCAGATTCTGCAAAGCTTTACTCTGTGTGACTRCAAGCCCCTAGAGCAACAAGTACCTGACCCTGACTGACAGTAGCTTTTATCATAAGAGCTACATTAATGAAAATGAAAGGAAGGGAAATCCCCAAAGTGAAACTTTGAAAAACAAAGTACTTTGGAAAACAAAGCTGAATCATAGAATGGTAAGGTTGGAAGGGACCTCYGGAGATCATCTAGTCCAACCCTCAGCATAGCCTGTACGGGGATTGAACCCATGACCTTGTTGGCATTAGCAGCACCACACGATAACCGAGCCAAACCTGCCCCCCTTAAGTTATCAAATATAAAGATTTTGCTCTCCTGAACAATTTTTAAAAATTGTATCCAAGATACCTAGACCCTACAAGTTATTACTGGAAGGTAAATTTTTAAAAATCTGGAACACTGATTAAAGAGGCTTCACTATGTTCCTATAATTCTATGGCATTTTGCACATCATTAAGTAATCTGAACAAAAATGTACAGTTCTATGCTGAATTTACTCTAGATAGACCTACATAGCTTTCTAGATCCTATTCGTGGAAATATCTGTGTTGTATACAACATCCTTCTATCCTTCACACATACAAATGCTTTCCAAAAAAGGCTTTTGACAAGACACAAGCAATCTGGAGTGCTATTTCCACTTCCTAACTTTAGCTGTCTGAGTTGGGAAGCTGTTTCCCAGCTATCCTTGTTTAGTCTTGGAGAAAGATAAACCATTTAAATATCTGGCCAAGGTTCAGTTTTCGTTTGTCCGAAGAGAGGTACCCACTGTCCGTTGTGATGCTGTCCATGACATCTGTACAAGGCTAAAGATCTGGTACAGGACTTACCGGACATCTGTTGCAGGTGCAGCGAATGGGACCCAGATGAGATACCCACTCAGCATTTAAAATGGCAGTTTCCCATATTTAGGGAAGTGAATGCCATTCTTTACATCCTGTGTTTCCTGGCAGGTGCATTTGTGAGCCTCTGGTGTGCCCAGCAAGACAGAGGAATGCTTTTAATTGCACAGCCATGATGATATGACTCCCCGAGTTTCATATAAATTTTCAATTATTTCAGAATGAGTAACTGATCCCCTTACTGTACACTGATTACAGCTGTGTGTGCAGTCACTTTAATATTTTTAATTCTTTGACTAGTATTTGGTGCACAACTTTTCCCCTGTAATCTTTCTTTTTTTCCTATTACTAATCATTTTTTTCTGATCCTTATAAGCAAATATAATTCTATTCATTTTCCCTGTTGTGGGAATATGTGTTATCTCATGATACAATGTCCCCACATGCAGTGAGCTCTTCTTTTATTCTCTTACACAATTCTTCCCAGTGACTTCAGCTACCCCACCCCTCTTGTCAATGCATTCCCTCGGTGCTGCAAGAAAAAAACATCCAACTCAATGGCTTCGCCATTGTCCTTCAAAGTTATTTCTTTAGCTGAAGCTTTATATAGGAAGAGGGCAATGTATTCCTTAGCTACATTCCTTAGTTTGTACTCATTATCACTTAGAGCCAGCCTCGGTGCCTGAGAATACTCATCATTCTTTGCCCAGATCAACAAACCATTTAAAACTGAGCAGCTAACAGCTGAAAGGCCATCTCTCATTGCATGCAGTAGTTTAGACTTGAGAGAGTAAAAAAATTCTCAGAGGTTGCTGTCCACGCTTCTATTAACTTTGCGCCTTCTTGTAGCTGGTTGTCACGAATAAATTGTCTAACTTCCAAAAGACATGATTTAAAATACAAATCATATTCACTATATGATCTAGGGATGAAAAGCTTTGAAGCTAATTGTTGTTTAGATATCACTAATTATTATAGCTTGGTATCTTGTTAGAAGAATGGAATGAGTATTTTATTAGCTGTTAGCTATTTTTTAAAAAGCTGATTTTCACTCTTTTTGGTAACACAAATATTAAAATACATGCAAATACACACACACACGTGCACGGGCACACACACACRCAGACACAAAACCTTACATGCCTTCTGGACTTCCCACTGAATTAGTTCCCTATTCCGTTTGCAAACTGTTTCACCTTTATCATATTACACTAGACAAATGTATCTTGTTAAATTCTATTCAATGGTTTTCTTCTTATATCATTTCAATAAAAGACTTTCTAACAAACTTACTGTCAGATGTTTTACTTAGGAGATTTTGAAAATTTAAAAAGTGATATAGAAGTTGACTGATGTTTGATATTTAGTGGTTACTGGAGTAAGATTTGTACTGAGTTGATTCTGTGTATGTATTTTAAAATGCAATAAAATACAACAGAATTTGTCCTCATAGTAGGGATCAAACCTCTAAATCCCCTCTTTAATGATTTGAGTAAATAATACTATAGAATATCAGTTTATTATGCATATTTATTAAAGTGTATAGAAATAACTCTGAAAGATGTATCATTTTCTAGAAAATGATAGCTATATGACAGTCAAAATCAATTTTCACAATTCTATACCTAGCTCAAGTTTTCTGTGAAAGACTAAACAGCTTTTCCAAGAGGTACTAATAACATGTAGGGTTCAATTCAGTTGCCGACACTAATAGGTAACTGAGAGTATCTTAGATACTCTAGATATAGAAGGTATTCATAGAGGGATAGTGTAGTGGTTATCACATCTGCTTTACATGCTGAAGGTCCTGCGTTCAAGCCCCAGTAGAACCTGCACCAAGAGACCTTTGGGAGGTTGGACCAGATGATCTCCAGAGGACCCTTCCAACCTTACTGATTCTGTGAAGATGGCAGATAAAACACAAGGAGACCTGTGGTCTTTAGACCCCCACCTAGTATTCTAGGTGGAATACAGAAGGAATAGGCTAAGGYGCTCAAAAAGACTCCAGAATATGTATGTAGATAGTCGAATTGGGCCCAGATCTCCATTAATCAATAGATGTTGAAGATACTTAGGTATCTCAATTTCAAATCTACTTCTGCTTCAGTGTTTGCTTTCATGAGATAGTACAGCGGTGCTAGAGGGAGACTGAATCCCCTGTAYTGCGCCAAGGTGGATAGAACAATAGTTCTGCATAAACTAACTGTTTTTGTTTAGAAATGACCAGAATTATCCAGATCTAGATTAAGGATAGAAAAGTATTTCCTCTCTTTCTGTGAATTTTGGGGATATATATCAGAGAGATCATATATATATTGATTTACAAGTCCTTCATGTTAAAGAGAAGAAAAGTATTTGGGAGTTTCTAAAACTACTTAACTGCTTMCAGTTTTGCATGCTCAAAGCCCCTGCTTTGGTCAACAAAATACGCTGGATCAGGCCACTATTATGTCTTCCTTTGTTCACTCCAAAATGATGTTAGGCCTTTTAATCATTATGTTGTTCTTGGTTCCTGCTTTGTCATGTGTTGTGTTCCTCTACCATCATTTATACCCCTGAGGGCTTATTGATTTATGTACTCATATAATTATAATATAGTTTACAGTCCACAGGTTAACCTTTACTCTGTATATAGTCTGTCTGAACAGCATTAGAAACCAGACTGACTGTACATGATTCTGATTATTATTTAACCTGATGACACTTTCAATGAAAATGTAATTTAGAAATTTCTTTTGCTCTGTATATCTCACTTAATTATTTCTAATTTTGAATGCCTAAAAAGCCTGTAGCTTGTTCGTTTTTTTTTATTGCTACTCAAAACAAAGGTCATATGTTGTCCTCACACTCACCTTAATCTAGGGTAACTCCATTTGAACCAAGCAACTGTATATGCCTACAATTGGCTATTAAGTTTATCTTTTGCCTTTTGAAGAGTTTCAAATTTATAACAAGACTATGTGAATAGGAATAATGAAATTATTTCCACCACAGCACATTAYTACTCCCTTCCTGGCACTTTGCATGCATACTCTGGAGAAAATATTACCATATCCAGTGCCCTTCTTTACCCTGCTAATATGTCCTATCCTTGCCCGGATCCTTGGCTCTTTAAAATTTAAAGAAAAATTACCTTTAATGTCCTTGAAACTGCTCAGGAAGGAACAAAAATGGGAACTTAAGGAATTAACTCCCAAAACTCAGCCAATTATCTCCAATTTTCTTCAGTTGCTCTATTACTAATGCACACTCTTAAAATACAGAAAATATGTAACTATTGCATAGTGAATCTGTCCCTATGTGCAAAGGTCTAAATCTTTAAGATAAATCAATAAAAATAATGTTTTCAGACAAATAATGTCTCCTCCTTCTCCTTCTCCTTCTCCTTCTCCTCTCCTCTCCTCTCCTCACAGTATTATGACTTGCTTTTTCATGTTATTCAAAACAGTATTTTTTCTTTGTTTCTAATCCCTCACATCTAGTTTTAAATTCAAGAACGTTTGAAAATCATTAATCCAGGCTTTGAAAATCATTAATCCAGGCTTTAAACTACTGGAGTTCTTTGGGCAACTCAACATAGGATTGATGTTCGTTTGGGAAGAAAACACGCAACGTTGTGATTATGCCAAAGAACATAACCTTTAAGGAGGAAAGCYAAGCTTTTATAATGATGAGGTGCCTACCCAGAATACACACAAAATCAATTCATAAAATCTCTCAGATTCTTTTTTTCTCTCTAGAACTTCAAGCTAATTTGTTCTGTCATATTCTATCAGGCAAAATCAAGGAATATGAATATTCTCAGAAAAAAAAAAAAAGAAGTCAAGAACTTTCACAAAACAGAAAACCTTCAGTAATTTTGATGATACATTTTGCAAAACTCAGCTACTGAATTTTGACCAGCTCTTACTTAAAATAAAGTTCAAGTCACCAGGGCATTCTTCAACTAGTTTCAATTTCAAGTTCCCAGCAGTGTTCTCTTGTTTTACAGCTTCTCAAATATAAATGTGTTAACCACTTTATGGTTGCTAGGAGTTTGACTTGCAGCTTAAGATACATTTTCAGCTGGAAGTTTAATAGATTTTCAAGTCTCTAAAAATATCTCCGACACTTAAATGCAATGGATGGGAATGGCTTTAATGACACTTATAGGAATTTGTAACTTAGGATTCAACAAAGCTCAGTCACCAAGGCAATAAAATGTTTTCAAAAGCTGTAAAAAATCAGTAGTTACAGTTATTTCAGAGCTTTATCAAAATAATATTAATGTAGAATTCTCTAAGAGCATTTTATGATGATGTGATATCTAATTTTCTTTTAATATTTCTACCGAATAGGAGGGAAAAAAAAGGATTTTCTCACTCCAGTCTTTTTGCATTTGTTTGTCAAATATTTTAATGAACTCCTAAATATTTCTGTCAAGACAGCAAAAACAGTGCATCAAAATTATTCAGATCTATCTTCYAAAAGGCTAAGAATTTAAAAAAGAGGAGAAAGAAAGGGTGGTATGTCACCTTTTACATAAATAGACATCAAAAACTGTTTCAAAAGATACAACTATAATGTTTTTAAGTTGATGTTAAAATGTTTTAGTCAGGCAGCTAACTTCAGCATCATTGACTAAATGCACTTACCTCAAATACAGAGATCATAAMGTAGACTTTCCAATTTAAGTGCCTTGAATTCATAATACAGACTTTCAGATTTAGGTGCCAGAGTCGAATCATATAGGTTAAGTTGTTTGCCAAACGTTTGTTCTCAAGTAAGAGCCATAAGATCTATTCAGCTATACCAAACTATATACAAATATATGCAGAAGATAAGCTTCAAATGAAATGCTTTATAGTAATGCTTTATGCAAGGAGAGATCTTCAGGAAGAAATTTAAGTAAAGCTTTGTAGCAAAGTTAATAACCTTCCTTAAAATCATTCTTTAAAGTACCATATTTATTTTTTGCCTGTTCCTTGTCTGTAACATTAATATCGTAATAGGTTTTCCACATTTTTTTCAGTGTTTCTGTATCTAGTCAACAATTTAATCCAAAACAATATTCASATTCAAGACAAAGACAGAATCTCTTCTGCTAATTTATGAATGAGGTATGTGAAAATCTTTGTCCCATTTAAGTTAACAGGAGCTTTTCCTGCAAAGCGGTATTCAAATTATACTACGAAATAAAACATAATTTCTCTAAAAAGTCTATAAAATATTGGTAGATCCAGTAAAACTCTTAATAAYCAATGAAAATACAAAGGGTAAACGAGCTGGGGAATCACTGTGGCCACAGCTGATGTTTCAAATGTTTAATAACTCTTCTTCAGAGACAGGTCTCAAAATTGTGAAAGGTATTGCATATATTGATRGAATAACACAGCATTTGAGCCAAAGATATAGCATGATGAGATTACTTGGTGTTCACCAATCTGACAATTTACTTTTAATGGAACACCTATATTAGGAAATGCAATTGGCTTGGGTTATGTACTTCTTGCCGGAATATGGTTTACCTGAAAGATGTGATTGTTTTTGTTTTTCTCTCTTTCATGCTTGGTATGATTTTTAAGCTGAAGAAGGATAAGTCTAAAACTTAGTAAGATCTTTTTTGATTTAAAAGCATACACTTATATAGATATATTTTTTTTCAGTTCTTAAGGTTGCATAAATAAAATGTGTACTGCTTGTAACAGTACTGAATATGCATTAACTCATATAATTAATTCCAGTGTTGCATAGCTTTTGCACCTTTTATGCCTGCTGCTTATGAAACCTAGATTAGTAAAAGAACATCACCAAAAACAATGGTGTTTTGAGAGAAAGCTGTTCTTCACAATATTGCTGAGAATCTTCTGGAATTCTGCTGAGTTGAAAAAAAAGATGATATATTTTATCCCATGGGGGTGTTTCCAAAATGTGTGCACTGCACTGTATTTAGAAAATATTTAATGTTATATAAAATACATGCATATATGTATATACATGCATATATGCCTATTACAAATCTGAAAGGAGCTTTGCTAATTCTCAGCTCTACTGTCTGTAGAAACTATCCCTTATACCCATTTAAAGCTGAGATACCTAATTATTAACAAARTAGTCTGTACTCATAATGCAACTCAAAGCTGATTTGTGTGCAAGAGAGAGCTGTTTTGCCTCAAAAGTACATTCTTAAATAAGAGAGGGTTGGAAATAAAAGGCAAACTGCACCTTGAAGTGAAAGAACAGGAGCAGATGTCCTTTAGCTGTGTGTTTTATTGATTTATAAACACTCAGTCAGGCTACCTCATCTCTGCAGAGTAATTTAGATATGGGAAAATATCTGTGAAATATATTGATTGCATTATTGATTGAAAAGCCAATTGCTGTTGCACTCCTGTTTTACCATTTAAGTCCTGACACATTTTGACATATGAGCCAGCTGCGACTACTGCCTCGATACTGCAATGAGATAATGYGAAAGCTGTCATAACCACTTCTATGTCAGCCTCAAGAATTTACAGTGCACTTGTGCTGCTATTTAGCTTGTTCCTTAACCACCTGAATAATTAGGGTTTGTTAAAGATTTTGCTGTTGCACATTTGGTTTATGTATGTGCTGGTTTTATGTTTCCTTTCACACTGCATTGATACATCGTGAACAAAAGAAATGTAGAAACCAGGCTGATATTATTCAAAGCTTATACATGTGTGGATGATTGTTCCTGCTCAAATATTTTTCTCCTTCTCCATGAGGAATTTGGATTTTAGAACATTTCACAGGGGAATTCTCACTTGTTTCCAGATCAGCTTACACTCAGCAGCAATAAATCAAGAGAAGACAGGAAAAAATCCACTACAGCCTATTAACAGCTCTGTCATTTATTCTGAAATTTTAAACTGTAGAAAATGCATTGAAAGGGAAAACATATAGCAACATATATACTTTCAATATCTATCAYACTACAAAAGTAGTTTTCTATTTATTTATCTCTCCTTGACTGAAATTAAAATGAATAAAAATCCTGAAAGGATTTTCTGAGCCCTGGTACTTAACAGTGAATAAAAGCCTCCTCATGAAATGCATCCTTAAGAAGAAAAGATAAAAATTTCCTTACCAGTTCTAAATTTAAGCATGGCACAGAGTAAATTATGCAGTTTAATCACCTTCATTCCTACTTTTATTTGTGAAATGATAAGGCACCTTTACAGCAGCTTTAACTCATTTCTTTGAAGATACAGTCAATATGGACTTTTTTTTTCTTAAAGCTGCTGATTATGTAGTTCATTCATACCTTCTTTCGCTCATTTGAAGCTGTTTATTCTGTAACCTTTTGACTGGATCCAGACCTTCTAGTGTGATCCCTGTGGGACTTCTCCTGTGCCCTGACAGAACCACCTTGATTTAGGTGGATTCTGCACATGCCGTAGGTTGTACCTGGGCAGATCTCACAGTAGGATTGGGCTCTAGCTTGCATATTTTTCATCACCATTCTTATATTTTTCTCCGGGGGACCAGGTGAACTGTAAGGAATCTATAGTGCTCTTATTTKAGAGGACTTGTGCATTCTTTTTTGTATGATGCACCTATCATATCTGAACATGAGGTATGGCCAAAGGTGGTACTTTCTCTTCTCTAACTGAAGTGTGCAACGCACACTACGTTTGCTTATTTCATTTGAATAACCAGATGAAAGTGGCTTATGATACCAGAACTGTATTGATTAGTTAGCAACTGGAAATGGCCCATATGATGAGTCTGCAAAGCAAATTTCATGTGCTTTTTTTCATCGAAAATTAATGTTCATCATCAGGTTCTCTGACAAGCAGCCAATGTATTTCATACTGCAGAACAAATACATGGGAGAATTCTTTTGCAAAGAAATGAAAACTTAAATAATACTCAGAAACATTGGATTTTTCCTCTGTGAAATAGTAATTCTCCTTTTATTAACACATTGAAGGAAAGTAAATTACAAAATGTAGTAGAAATACTAAAGCTTCCAGTCATTGCACTGTCTGATATTATCACTCAAAATGTAGTTCAAGCTGCATTACATTTTGCAATAAATTATGATAACTGCAAGATGCTTTGTATTTCTGTTTACTTGTTTTTTAGCTTAAAATAAAGCAGTAATTTCATATCAGGAACAGATGTGAATGTTCTATACTGAATTCCTTGTTTTTATTTGTCTTTTTATTTTAGGTATTTGAGGTTTAGTGTTGTTTTGCAATCAGACTTTTCTCATATGCTAGATGATAGAATGTATAAGGATTTATCTTCTAGTGCAATAATAAAAAGGGGAGCAAGGTACAACATCTGTAACATGAAGATGAGATCTTAACAGATTAGTTATTGAAGCATAACGAAGCCTTGGAGGAAGTTTTGTTGGAAACAACTATAACATGATTATGCCATGGATGCTAGAAGGTTGTTCAGAGCAAAATGGATACTGGGACTGCATATTCTGACAGCTTAGGGAAAAGGATTGTAAATCATTTTAGTCAGCTTGGACCATGAAAGACATCATCTGTCATCTCAGCTTCCTGGTCAAAAGGCCTGAGAGCATCCTAGTGCTTCAAGCGGCATTAGTTCTCCTTTCCCACTTCTTTTCACTGGTCATGCTTAGTTCTTTCAGCCTCTGGCTTCATCTGGTGAGATCCGTTCTGGATTTTGGAAAGAATTTTCCCACAGGGAACAACGTTCTATTCAGCTCTTGGGTAATACTTGAGCTAAAGTATACTTCAATGCCTAACACAGACTTAATTAGAATATAAGCGCTTTAGTCCAAAAAATCTAACCATTCAGACTACATTATTCTGGAGCTAAAGCTAGCAGAGCTTCCATTTCTTTGGAGACCTAAACACARCTTGGAACCTCTCTCAGAAATATCCCTCACAGAGCAGGTAGTCAACGGTCTCTGGCATAAGCAGAATCATGGTGCAAAAAATGAGCACAGACACAAACGCTGCCAAAGACACTTTTGGTYGAAGAAGAGCATATTGCTATTGACACTAAAATTCACGTATCCTATACTAGTTTGTAACTGACCATTAGCTAGTTCTCTTGGTACAACCTAGATTAGGTGAAGGAGATGAAGTCCACATTAAATGCCACATACACCTTTAATGTGAAGCACGCATTATGGATCAGATTAATTTTATCTTCCTCAGCATTCCTAAGTACTGCAGAGAAGACAATAACACTTTAAATACTTTCCTTAATGAATGGAAAACAAAATGCCAGGAGGCAAACCAGATCTTACGTGGAATGAGCTTTCCTTCTAGAGGTTACTCTTTCTCCTTCCATTTCTTTTTCTGTTAACATACAAGCAGTCTAGTACAGCTCTGTTCCTATGTTAGCCACTTAACATAAATAGGAAGAATGTGGACTCGTGTCTGCAACTGCTAGATCTTTTTGTCGAGGCCAATGGGAACTGGATGYAGAAGATTCAGAAGGTCTCTCAACAAGCTGAGTTAGTGTAGGAGCAAGGAGTAGATTGTACCTTAGAGGTGAATTGCTAAGACGCATTATCTCTTGGGATGACTCAGTCTACACACTTTCTTGCTCAAGGCTGGGCCTGAAGGCACAGYTGAGTCCTCAGGGATTGAATATAATCTAAATTACAACAATCATATTGCGGCCTGGTTCTCAAATTTATTACACCAGCTTTACAGCTTTCAGTTGATTCTGTTAGAATAATATGAGTCTTCTGAATAGAAATCTGTCAGTGGTTATTGAGGTTAAAATCAAGATATGTTACTTTTTTCTACTACAGAATTATTTGCTACGTCATAATGGAGGTATGATATTTCTTTCAAATAAGATTTTTTAAAGACTCGAATKCTTTAAACGTGCCTGTTCTTTCAGTGTACCAGACTACACTGCACTGGTGTACGCCTGATAGTAGAAATATGGCACCCTTTTGAAGGCATAATAAGGTATTTTATTTCTGATAGAAGATCAGCTTTTCTCATAAACAGCCACAAAGAACTCAACATTCTTACTCTTCACAGGTTAAATCGCACATATATCTCTTAACATGTCTTTTTTTCAAAATACAAAGCAGTTCTTCCTTTGCTTTAGGAGAACAATTTAAAGGAGGAGGAAAAAAATAGTGATATCCTTCACCAAAGAATAACCATGTTAAGCTAGTAATAGCTGGAGGAGATAGAAGACCACAGCCATGAAGACAATTTATTGCAAAAGTTGCTATCTCTCAATTTGTCCCTCTGATGCTGGAATCGGAAAATATTAACTCTTTACAAATGTCTTTCAAAGGGTATTACAACAGAACCTCAACTTGAAATAGTCTGTGAAGAAAAGTGACAAAGGTCCAATGTCCTCAGCTGTTTAAAACCAGACTGATCAAAAATACTCAGAGCTAATGTATGAAAGTGTCTGTCTAGTCCATATGTCCTAAATCTYTTGCCTCTCCTATAGATGAAGCAGTATAGACAAGTTTTTTTGGTGCTGTGTCAAAAAGAATTCTCAGTTTCTTTCATGATTCTAGGAAGTGACAAAATTTCTTGAGGGAACAGATCTTTTGGTTTTTGATCTGCAAATAAATGTTTCACAAAATTGTTTTATAAATATTAGTAGAATTCCTTCTTGATCACTCATATTCACATCTGTCTGATGATTATAATATCTTTCTGGTCCATTTTTAATTTTGAATTAAAATTGTTGGAAAAGTTTTAATTTACCTCTGTTTGAGAAATGTATTGAACTTCATATTCTTACTTTATTAGAAAACTGAAACTTTAAACAAAGTTCAGCACTTGGGATCCCTTCTTTGGGATGGTGGGATGGTCACTACCTGGCTAAAAATAAATAAAACACTGACAACACACAAATGTGAAGCTGGATTTTCTGCAGATGGCAAGCTTTCCTTTCAGTACCAAGCTGAGCAAATATTAAGGAATATTTTCTGTGAATGTTTGACTGAATTTAAAAATGAGTTAACCTTGGCTCTCCTTGTGTCCCCTTTATAGTTTCCTTCCATGAAGATCCAGTGATTACATTTTATTCCCCTGAATGCACATGAAATTCTAAGCTTGCACTTGAGCATTTGTTCTGGATGTGCTACATTATCCAAGAGATATTAAGAGATGACTTCATCATTGTTTTCACATGAAGACAACATTAAGGAAAAAAAAAAGTCTGTACAAAATTTTGTGGCTGGAATTTGAGTTAGATACAGTTGGACCAGGAACACTACAAAGGATTTTAAAGGTAAATGTTTTTAAAAATGAATCACTGGAACACTTCACAAATGGGTTGCAGAGGACTCCCCAGCCCTGATGTTCTTTAAAAGACAGGTGTATATTTGGGGAAAGATCTGTGAGTTTTGCTTTGTTTTTCTAAAAGACAAGGTCTAGCTCACTCATGGGGCAACAACCACCAGTGGAAAATTCTGTGGTCTGAGTTAGGTAGGTTTCAGTGGCCAGGAAATATTTGTTTTATATATGTGTGTGTGTGTGTATATAACTTATATATATTTCTGGGATATTTTTATTAGACTAATTGTTTATATTGCATGGAGAAATTAGATGATAAAAATTGTCACTAGTTCCCTAATTTGCCACACTTAAGTTAGAGAAATCTTCAGCAACCTTCCTGAAAACCAGAAATATGAATGCATATGTTGTTTAATCTCAGCTGTTTATGAAAGTTTGTCTAGATCAGACATCTTTATTAAAAAGAGGAGGATTGCCTTCATCTAAAAGTCCATGACATATAAAAGAAGTAACACTCCTTACTCTAGCATTCCTCGCTAGATTATTTCAGTAATAGCTACTTAAGTTCAGAAATAGAGATAAYACTTCTGTAGCACTTGTGACCAGACGCAGCTATTGGTTAACAGACTGATTTTTTGAAATTCAAATTTATTTAGTATAATTCAAAAATTTAGTATAATTCAAATTTATTTTAGTATAATTCAAAAAATCATGACTGYTTCACAATTAGAATAAAGCTAAACATAATTGAGTAATTCTTTTTGTCTCCTTAATCGGCACACAAATTTAGCTTTGAAGGGTTTGTGCTTTTGAAAACACGCTTTCTCTCGTAAAAATATCAGTAAAGTACTGACCATCTACTTTTAATTAAAGCTGTATTATCTGTAAGATATCTTCCTCTTTCACCAAACTGTAGCTAAAATTATTACATTTTGATCAATGCAATATCTTCCAATATCAAATAGAGACAGCCCTCACCTCATTTCTTACGTAAAGCACAATGCAACTGTCTACTTCATACCACTAAAACAGCAGGTATCTGAACTTCCAGAAATAACTCAGGTTGAGGAAAGTATTTAGCAACTCAAAATAAAACAGCAAGCAAAGCACCATGGAATATTTTGAAATTAAATGCCAACTACAAATGCAAGGGACTCCTTTCATTCATTTCAGTTGTGATATTGCTTTTTCATGCAAATTAAATATTACCTACAGTTTAATTGTTACCCTGTACTTGCTTCTAGACAAATCTGTACTTGAGAGCAACATATTTACAAGGTAAGGAAGCTTATTCAACCGGCAATGTTGCTTCTTCATCTGGCCCCAAAGAATGACCAGATCCTTTCAGTGATACACTCAAAAATCACACCCGATGGTCTAAGAGGTAATGCCAGGACGTAATGATATGATGTTCTTTATGTAGAAGTAGAGTAAGAATCTAACTACAATTAAAGGTTAAGTAACTTTGGTCATCATTAACTATTTAAATGCATAAAATGTGGAGATACAAATTTAATGAACAGTCCAGAGTCTGTATTGCTTTTTCAGCAATTATATTTTTCTGTCAGTTATACCTACACTCCAGAGGCTGCAAGGGAGGCTTGAATATTCCAGCACTGAAAGTACTGAGTTTAAGATATGCACTGCTCTTTGTTTAGATAGTAAACTCCCKTTCATATTGAAGAAAAGAAATATATATGCAGCACAAATAAAAACATTATAGCATGTGCCTTTTTTTACCGTTTGAAAAGTATTCACATTTTATATCAGAATACGTGTGTGACCAACTGAAAGCAACAATGCAATATCAAAAAAAATTAATTTATACATCATGTAATGGACTCCTAATTATAGCTATATTCCGTGTGTTTTTGTTATGAAAATGGARTGCTTATAAATTCATTAGCTATATTTATCTGGACATGAGTCAATTTATTGTCATTTGTAATTCAATTTTCCAAAGAAAATTCTTTCAAATGCTTTCTGTTACTTTAGAAGGTTAACATTGTTTGGTTCTGCAATTGGTAAGTCATGAAAGACTTGTTTTTATCCAATTTACTCAAATAGCATTCAAGAGATTGATTTACTAGGATTCACAGTTATTGCTAATAGGAGCAGAAACCTGATCTGATGTGCTTGTCTCTCCAAAAGATGTCCTATAGAGTAGATATAAATATGTATTATGGAAATACATTTGGTGTAAGTACATTTCTATTTACAGTGTTATATGCAGGTAAGTATATGCCCACATTAATTTAATTATAGCATTTGCATTATATAATATTATTGCCTATATTCAGGCAACAGTATTGCCTGAAAGTATTAGGAACAATACTGCAAAAATTGCAATAAATGKTTTTTTCTGAAATCTTTCCAGGTGAATTTTATTTTCCTGGGACAGTCAATGTGAAAAAAAAATGGCCTTGGTTGCCTTACTTGCTTTTACAGAATCTAGTATTTTAATATTAGAATTGGTTTGATGAAGATTTTAAAAGGTTTTATGCTTGTCAAAATTTAATTAAAGATAACACAAGAAAGATAAGCAAAAGGCAAAAACCTGAAATATCTATACCCTAGTTTAAAATAAAAATTATGAAGTCTTTTATAACTGAAAGCTTGCATATGGAAGAAGGATTAGCAGTTTGATTCACCAAGCTCCTAACAAAGAAGCAAGCACAGAGTAACCAAAATATGCTGGTTAATGATTCTTACCAATGTATTATGGCTGAAATAATGCTTTTTAGCAGCATTTTGGTAAAACTCTTTTTCCTTCTCTTCCATCTCTTTTTCTCAATTATGTTCATATTCCTCAGCTTCGCTTTGATGGAACAGCTTCCAAAGCAAGGGATTTTCTTCTGTTTATTCATGGTCCTTGTAACGTATCAGGTAGCTATCCTTGTTCTAATGACCGCTTCCCTTTTCTGATGTTGAGCGTACTGATGTCTGCTCTAGTTGTCCAATATGGGCTTTACATATGTAAATACAGGTGAGTAACTTTACAGGCATCAGTCATCTCAGTGCATTTAGATTACATAGCAATACTACTCGTGCACATGTAAGACTATACAGAAGTACGATCTTAAAACCTGTTAATACAAACAGTTTTGTCCCATGGGAAACTGCATAAATTCACAGCACACAAAGTATTGCGTAATAACTTTGCACGATAGCAATTTTAATGATGTRAATTATCTCCCACAAAGTCACCATAGCACATGGTAGATATAGCCAAACACAGAGCAAGTGCAGAATACCCGGTTCCCTGCAAATTCACATCCCATCTTACTACACACTAATCTCTTTATGTAGACAAGCCCTTAGGAAGTTCTTCAGGGCTCAGATCGTACTGTGTAAATTTATAGCACTMCATAAATATTAAAGAAGAAATAATAAAAAAGCAGTCCAAACTACTTTGGTCTCCAGCAGTGACCTGTAAAATGTTGAAAATTAATAGAGAAGAATGTGACTTCAGTCAGTTTTTGTGGCAATATTATAAAGGAGCAACTATAATAACTTGGGACAATGAGAATGTAAATGTTTGAGCTTAATCTTTTCATTTGAAAACATATTCCTCAAATAGTAATACAATTTGAAAGTGAAGCAGACTTGACCGACTTCCGCAGGTGATAGTTTTTTTAATGGCAGTGACAGGTAATTTAACTAGGGAATTCAATATATCCTATAGGACATTAATTGCTGAACATTGCATGTGAGCACTATGAGCTGTGCAGAAAGCAACTGTTAGTGCTAATTGTCAGAAATTCATTTTTCTTAATGGAAATGTGCAAATCTGTGCATTTATTAGATCTAAAAGACATCAATGAATATATTTTGTTTTTAAACCCTTCTTATTCCTTGTTTTTGGATTTTCCTTTCCATTTAAAAAACATGATTGACCTTTAGTGTTATCTTTTAGAGTAATCTTTGCTCAACTTACGAGGTACACTTCATAAACTTCACATAAACATTATGTAAGGGAGCTTAATGAAGAAGGAGGAAATATACGGAAGAATAATATGCACTTTAATAAATCATGCATCCTTGTGCTATTTAAATGTTTCTTCAAGGTTGATTGAAACTTTAACCTCAGTCTCAATAAAGAAGAAAAGCTTCAAATTTGCCAGACCTTGAATTTTTACAACAGTACGTTGAATTATGCAGTGATCAGTCAATTATTCATCTCTCCCAGATCGAGATGGCTGTGCTTTGAAAAGCATGCAAAATGGGGCTACAGAATGTGATGCTGTGTCAACACATTTCACTCAGGACTGCTTACAAGACAAATTTTTGTTTCAACATTGATTCTAGTTTTCTTGATGTTCGCTTCTAATAAGGCACTTGTTACAAATCAATTTCAGTTTGCATGCTTTAGTTTCGGATTCTGGATGATACATTGCTGAAATGACATTACTCTGTTTTCCATAGATTTCTACAACTATTTCTGAAATAGACAACTATGTGCTGAGGGAGTCTTCACCCAGGCCTCTTTGGAATAGAGTGGTTTACAGCTGATGGGAAAAACAACCTATCAAGAACTTTCTCACAATATGAAAAAACAAAGTAAACAAATTGTATGTGAACTTCAATTTTCAGTCTACAGAGACACATGTTACTTCTACAAATAAAAAATAAGTTGAGAAGTGGAGCAAATAAGAAATGAGGGGAAAAAACTGCAAGAATTTGATTCATCAATGACTACCACTTTGGAGAATTACTTAATCATTTGCATGTGAATTGTAATTACTCCTGCTAAGAACAATGCCATTTTATGCAACTCTGAAGGTGATCATGCAGGTAACAAAACAAGGTGGTTCATTGATTTGGTTCATTGATTAATAGCTGATGAGGTGATTTATGTGCATAACTAATTCTTTTCTATAGGATTAATGCAAACAAGTCATGTTTTTAAGACGGTTTAATTAAAGAATTACAGCTATARCAAGTAGTAATTTCCAGGTAAGGCAGTGAGAACTTTCTAAACTTCCAAAGCTGCTCTAACTCTTTAATAACATATAATTAACTTATGAGCCTTAGGATTCMTTTGATTATATCCTTAATCTACTTTGAAAATTCAAGCATTATGTCTCAAAAAAAAAAGGTAAAATAAATTCTACATCAAAAACCACTTTCTGTATTCTATGACTTTAACAGGACATAGACCAGGAATGTAGTTTTTATGCATGACAAAACGAAAAGACTTGTCTTAGTAAAAAAAAAAAAAAAAAAAAAAAAAAAAAAAAAAAAAAAAAAAAAAAAAAAAAAAATCCAACTTAGACTCTCTAAACATAACATTCTTTCCTGACATATAACATTCTCTCCCGACTATAAACAAAGCTCTGTTGAAATAGTAGGAGTACACAAGTAACATATTTGCTACACTTACCATGCATTGTCTTGTCTTTATGCCAGAATTAAATTCTAAAATGTCCTCAAAGTGTTAGAGGGTTTCTGACTTTACTGAGGACTTTTACATCAGCCAGTATTAGGAATTCAAAATATTTGACTTGATTCCTTTGTTCCTTCTGTAGTCAACAGAGAACTCATCCTCTAGAGTAAAAGATTCTGCTCTAAACCAAACTTTGAAGGAACTTATCTGCTCTATCAATAGTTGTTGGGTAACTTAATTGGACAATATAATTAGTCAAGTAGCATGCCTGTCATCTTCTGTAATTTCTAGAATAAAATAAAACCAAAATATACAATACTCCAAACAGTACTCAAATAAATAAGGCAAATAAGTAAAAATCTGTGTTTTTATTTTATTCTGAGAGAGAAAGGGGAGATAGTTAACTAAACTTTTAAAAATTATCAGAAAAAAAAACTTAATTGAGTTGCCTAAAGATAGGAATTTCCTATCAGTGAATACGCTCTTGGGTATTCTTTCCTGACCTTCAACTGTCACTGCAGAAAAACACAGGTCTTCTGTAGGTAGGTCCCCTGCCATATCTGCCAGCCCTGTTCTGAGATCTCAGAAACTTTGGAATATCCAGAATTATGTTAGACACCTCTCTTTAGACAAGTGAATTAAACCCTTAATGTATATCTGTCTARATTCTTACATTAGTATGCGATATTAGGTATGCAAGAACCTCCTACAAGTAAGTAAGAAAATAATCATCATTCAATAAAAATTATATTTTAGGGCACTTTATTTTGAAGTGGTTCTTGTAAAATTTATGGATTGCACTGTACATGAGATACTCAACCATGAAGGAAAGCATTACCCTAAAATGTGAACAGCATAGTCACAATATAATCCTAATTTACAGACTAGCTAAGAAAGGAATGAACTTTTTATTTGGTTTTGCTTTAGGGTTAGTTACTAAAGATTAATTCAAMTATATCATAACAAGCAACAGATTTACTTTCTTCTTTCTAGGGTAAGCAAATATTAAAGATAAATTGTCTAGAACGAAGAGGTGGGAGTCAGGATCCACGGCTTTTCTTTTCTGATTCTGGACTGATATCCTCTGAAATTCTGATCTTCTCCAGCAGTGACAGAAAAGTATTCTTCTAAACCTTTCTCATAAAGCTCGAATGCCTTGAGATGAACTTAGATAAACCTTGAAATGGAGAATCTGATATTACGTTCAGCCTCATATCCATAGTTGTCAGGGCACCGCAGGGCCCAGGGGCTCCCATGGGTGGAGCCAGTGGTGGGGCAGGGCCTCCTAATTTTCTTGTAGTAGTTGATGAATTCTTAGCAAATTATGCACATAGAAAACAGTTTAATATTGAAATTTTTCCAATTACATCTTTTTTTTGGTTTACTTAAATTATTATTACATTATTACTACTATCATTTCATTACTGTTATTAGTGMAAGTATTATCATCACCCTCACAGTCCCTATAAGCCCCACTCTACTAAGTACTGTCCATTAAGTAAAGGGGCCATTTTGTGGGTACAGATGAAGGTATGCTGGGAAATATGAGATCATGTTCAGTAAGTGTCTCAGACCCATCACTGGCCTATACATTTTCAAGCTTTTGACAATGCTATACAAAATAAAAATGTTCAGAAGCAATATGTAAGAGAGCAATAGGGAGACTTTGCAAATGTTTATGGTGATCCTACTCCAGGGATGAGAAACACATAAAAGAAAATATGGGTTTTTTTTTAATGTTTTTATGAAAATTCTCAAAAGAGGTCAGCTGGTAGAAAATGGCTCCTCAGAGGTAGGGAAAGACCTTTCTGATCTGATTAGTAGTTCTGTTTGAGCCATATTGGCCTAGGCTTAATGATGAAGTCTGGACAAAAAGGCATGGAATCTGGCTCATTTAACTTGAGCACGTACAGTCATAGATACTTTACTGCACAGGATAGATGACTTCTACCTGTGAACTCATCACTGCATAGCCTCCTAATGGAGAAGACAGGCAATTTTAGCTCATCTGGCTTGTTAAAAATACCTGCATAAGGATGAGATGAATCATGCCCTGGAAGAGTATTTTTCTCCATTGACTACCTTAGTTGATTGATGTCATGTGCTATGGCTATCAGAATTTGATCTGATGAATTCCACTCAACAATAAGGATCTAGAGTTTTCTCTAGAGAGAAAATTTTAGCTATATTTAGTATTTGTATTTATGCTTACAGGTGAAGTTACTCAAGAATGTGTGACTGGGGAACAAAAAGAATAGAGGAACACTGCTGGGACTCCTGCAGAAAATTTAACTGAAATGAGCAACTGCATTGGGTGGGTACAACTGCAATGTCAGTTGGGGCAGGCATTTCTGCCAGTCTGTGAGGACATTACAGTATCTCAAAGTACCCACAATTGATACAGCAGTACTAATAATGGACTAAAGCTTCCTAACTTTTTCCAGAATATTCCCAGCTAGATCCTTTGAAAGATTCACTCAGAAAGAAAAACTAAAAACAAAACAAAAATATCCCACAGAACACCAACCTTCGATAACTACAGAGGTTGGAGAAGAACCACGACGAATTTAGGCTTTGATCTTCCAAAAACTAATTGCATGAAAGGAGAGAAAACTAAAAGCATGAAAGAAGGGAATGTGACTATTTCCACTGAAGTCAGTAGTAGGAATTATGCATACAAGTTAAAAAAGAACATAAATGTCAATCATCAGGTTATGTATATCTTCATCGATCTGTGCACATCCCTTGAGGATCTGTCCTTAAAAATTCATAGGTCTGGGGCCCTGAGTCGTAAACTTTATCTAGTAATCATATCTGTTTTAATCAAGTTGATGCAGTTTGTAACATTACAGCATTGATACACATTATTTAAAAATAATTAAAGTTACAAATATTATTTATTCACTTAAATTCTTATTATTTTTTCCATATGTCTTTGAAAAATGTAAGGTGACATGATTTTGGATCAAGTTTTATTGCTGCTCAAAAGAGCTAGCTGTACTCACCCCTTTTTAGAACATTTATATTGCTATGAACAAGAGCTTTAGCTTTAGAAATCCTGTTTGTATGTCAAAGTCCCATTAAGACATGAAGCACTAGACTTCTTGCTCTGTGACCTGCTGCTTCGCTTTCTGTCACCACTTAGCCCATCTAGCAGGATTTGGTTTCTTTTTTTGGGTCATGTAAACTGTACCACTCCAGTACTTTGTTTAACAGGTTCTTGTGCTGTCTAATGGACTAAGAGAATTATCATCATTGTTAGGTGCACAGTAGAGTAAGCTGCATGATACACACTGTTAGTTTGATACCCTCTGTGATGACAGTTTATGGTTCACCAGCTTGGTTAAACAGCACATCAGCAGCAGTGATGGGTGATCAATCTCGTTCCCTATAGAATTGCTCCCAAAAGTGTCATTATTGAGAAATAAATCCAGGAAAGGCCATCAGAAGGAATCACCAGACCTTTTGTTTAAGTTCAGAGCTATTAGGAAAGGAAAAGAGAAATGAGAACAGGGATTTTTTCTGTTTTTTTTTTTTTTTTTTTTTTTTTTTTTTTTTTTTTTTTTTTTTTTTCCTGAATTTCTCTATTTAGACACTTTTAAATTATGGAAATATAATGTCACCTAAATTCACACTGCAACTGTTGTACAAACATACTGTAAAGGATCATTCAGATGCTTTATGTGAACTTTCTGTATATTTCCAAGTGCTTTCAACAACAACATTTTTTAATCTATGAAATATGAAGTTTTGGTCTTCAGTTTTTGCTTACCAGCAAAGGACCAGATTCTGCAGTGTGMTTTACCCCATGTAGCTGAACTGACTAGAGAAACTACATAAACCAGGATGACAAATTTCAGTTCTCTTTACTGAAATGCAAGAGCAATTTGCTCTTCCAGYGCCAGTCACCCCAAAATGTTTGCTCTGATAAAGATTTCTGCATCTGCACATTTATTAAGTGCCACGGAAATATTGAAAGAATTGGAAAAGGCTAGTTCTCTCAAATCAGGTGAAAAACAAAATCAAACAAAAGTGTTGGACAGATAACAACGGTTATCTAGCTCTTCATCCTGACCAAACACATTATCCTGGCACTATCAGAACCACTATAAGTAGTCATTAAAACTAAGAAATTTTAATGTTATTTAAATTATTAACTTCTCCGTATGAAATCCTGTTTACCTATTCTGATCATGCGCTGAAAGTTGTTCAGATCGTTCTTTCATTGGTAAGGGACACTGAGGGACACTATACTATGAAGTTTTGTTGTTGCTGCTGCTGCTGCTGTTGCTGCTGCTGTTTTTCCCTCCAAATACAGGTATATCTTAGCATCCAGGCAATAGTCAGAAGTCATTACATTCTGCCAGAATTCACTAAGGTCTGTGTTGTCACTCAGTGGTCTGAGCTACATACTGTAACAAAGAAATGTGTTGTCTCCTTTGAATACACTGCTTAAATTAGAAGATCTTGCAATATTCCTAGCAAGCACTAACCATCAACACCTTTTAAGCTTTCTGAGACTTTAAGAGTGTGTTTACAGTTCACACAGAGGCATGTCACGGGGGCCTCGGCAGAGCGTTCATGCAGAAAGATGCTCAAAGAAATGACAGGATATTAGCATATGGCAACAGAACACTGCACATGCCAGAGAGGAACTTTCTAGTTTTAGAAATGGACTGTCTGGTGATATTTTGTGCTTTGAACACAACGCGGATAAAATGTATTTTCAAACTCACTTCCTATCAGGCACTAAAAAGACTGAAAAGCGGGCACTCTTGCAAGATGCTTTTTGATGATACTGAAACTTTCGTAGTTTTAGGAAAGGAATAACACCATTTTCATTATATATTTATTGCCTCRCAAAGAACCGCTATAAATCTTAAAGTTTAAATGTATTTAAAGTTGGACAGTTAAGATCCAATCGTTTGAAAGGATAATAAGCTGTAAGGGGTTCTCTTGCTTTCTGCATGGTTTAATACTGTCCTTGTGTTTTGTCCAGATTACAAAAAAGAAAAGGTTTCCAATAACATCCCATTACTAAAAATTTAAACAAACACCAAAAAGTACAGGAGATAAAACTGCTCAGAATAAAAAATCCCATCACAAATATGTGTCTTTTTATTCATTTGGAAACTTGAGGCCATTCTGATTACTCGGATTTGCTAGGATTTCTACATTAAACTATTGCATCCAACAGTTTTTTTACAAGGGTAGTTTTGAGTCACATTTTTACTTATTTATTCTGTGTTCCCTCTAACTGAAGCAGAAAATAAAAGTAGCCACTAGTGAAACACATGTTTTTTGACAAACAATGCAATTTCTATCATGATAATACCAGATTACTCRTTTGTTGCATTAAGCAAAGCTTCTTTAAGGTAAAATGTAAAGTAAAAATGCTTAATACACTTCCAATCAACATGTACCAGCACTTTACAGAAAGTTAATAAAAACAAAGTTACCAAATATACAGCATTACCTAGTAATTACAATTAAATGGCAATCTTTTGATGGCAATCAATGAGGCAGAGAGAAGTAAAATTTAGCAATGTTGTGCACAGTAATTAATACAAACACATTCTTTGGTTTTGTACCTACTTAGCTCTAAATTGTWGATTAAACTGATGGMAAAAATTTCAACACAGGGTTATATATCTAAATGGACATGTTTCTTCATTTATTCCCAAATCATAACCACTATTGTTATAATTGTTCTAACACTTCAAGTCATCCAACTCAGATTAAGGTCTGTTTTTATACAGCAAAAGTAAGGGGGGAACTGAAACAAATCTGTGATGGGAAGTAATGGGAATTGCCTACAGTCAGACAACATGGCACCAGCAGAGAAGAATTCTACTGATCTTTCAGGCTATCAGAGTACTTCATAAAAAAAAACAATACAAAATAAATAATTTGTTCTTCAAAGAATGATTCTTCTCCCTTCAAGGCAACAGAAAGTGATGGGGATGTCCAGTTGATATACCAAAACTTTGGAATAAGAAGGTCATGCTGCAGTTTTGCCAGAACAGTTCTATCCTCCTATCAGTGGATAGACATATATAGACATACGTAGCTGGATAGTGGAATTGCTCTTCTCCATCCCTATTTGGCCATTATACACACAACCTGGAAATTCTTGTGTGTTGGTTTAATCCTTAGATAGAATTATTAGTTTCTGTTAAACATCACCAAGCTTGGGAGATCTGCTGAAAGCCTCTATAGAAAGTAATTTTGTATCACACAGGTTGTTCTTTGTTCTGACAAACCTTTCACATACTTCTAAAATTAAAATCTGTAACTGTCTGTGTTGAGAAGATTATGATTGTTTGGGGTTCAGTTTTAATCAAAATAATTACTCAACATTGCGCAATGCTCAGAGGGAGGAAGGGAGAAAAACTGTAAAGGATTAGTATGATTACCAGGTTTTTTCTTCCCTAAAGACAACATCTTAYGATGTTAAAAAAGCTGTGTTGTTTCTGGACCTGGTCCTCTTAGAAAAGAAGGAAGACTGTAGAGCACAACAYATCTCTGATCCACAAGAATAAACACAGCCACTGTAGGATAACTTCAATAAGAAATTACARGATAGAAAGTAATACTACGATCACAAACAGATACAAGTGATTTTTAAATGTTCATGGCCTGGTGAAAAATACCTTCCCAATCAGACACAAGATGCAGCAGAGAGCATTACTGCAAAATTAGTGCCAATCTTCACTGGACCATTCAGTGTCACCAAGTATTCATCAGATATGAATTACACTCTGTACAAATTGCCTGAAGGAATAGATACAGGGATTTTCATGTTCTAAACGTGCATTCCTATTAGTATCAAAACAGTCCATTGGAGGATATCTCAACCCCTGAAGACATGCAATGAACAAAAATGCTACAATACTCGACCATTATTCCAAAGTACAGTCTTTAAAAATGAAAGATAATATACAGTAGGCTTGACTCCCTATTCCCTTAGTCTCCATTATAATCACCCTTATGATGAGCCACACCTCATTATAAGAACAGCCAAATTGCTTGGCTCCCAAGGGCAGACTAACAGTCAGGGTGGATTGTACTTATACTCAAAATAACCAGGARTAATCAAGATGAGTCTCTTGGTTTGACAATGTATGACCACCTTTGCATAACTAATGCTGTTCTGACAGGAAAAATGCCACAGATTAAGCAAAAAAAATTAATCTGGCTAATATTGATCAGATGTGTGACAAGTAAATAATGTGTCAGCATATTTCTCACAGTTATAATAACATCTATTTTCTAGGCAAAAGTTTATTTCTTTAAATGTCCAGATGAAACTTAAAATCTTGTATACCATCTCTATAAATCTTACATATTGCTTCACTGAAAGGGTATGGAGCAGTATCATTTTTGTTCATTTTAACTGTGGTCAGTGGCACATATTGCTTATTAATTGAAGGATCAAATCGTAAAGGATGTTTGCTGACAGTGAACTCAGTGTAGAGTTGTCAGTTTATACCCAGTGAAGATTTGATCCATGGCATTTTATATCTTCAAAGTAATAGTAATTATGTTCAAGATGTTTGCAATGAAACCCAAAACCATGTGAAACTCTCATGATATTGTGTTTCATTACAAATGCCAAACATAAATGAGGTTCATCAAAAGGTTTGCTAAGTTCATGAACTTAAGACTAGCTTTGAATTAACATTGTGGCTAACTGATAATTTGTAGTTAAAGCTGTGCAAAATTTCCCTAGCTGATATATGAAATTAGAAGAAACACTGAAGATCATCTCGGTTTTCCYTTTACACTTTCATAAGCCAGTTTTTAAGTCACCTGAGTCACTTCACTTGGACAGGGATTTCACCTCAGAGATGGGAGATAAACAGACAAGCACTGAAAAAAGCAAAATAAGATAAAACATAACCAAAAATCCTGAAAGTGATACGTTACACAGATTAGATGTTTATTTGCATGAAATTGCCGTCAAATTTTCATTAAATAACACTTTGAAATTCATTTTTGAGATGGTTGAGATAACCTATATTGACCATGGTTTCCTTCATCATTTCTTTCTTTTCTTCCCCCAACCCTGCATCTTTCTGCAAGGCACAATCTTCATGGTTAATTAACGTTTTCAGTTAACCATTTTTACAGCATTATCCAGAGAGAATCCTCCTATTACTTTCCTGTGAAAAATGAAAAGTTTCAACTTCTGCCTTTAAAAGTATTCCCTTATACATTTAAGCAAATAACCCTTTAAGTTCATTTCACTATGTGTTTTTCTATAACACAAAAAAAAAAAACGAAGCTGAGAAACGACAAGTAGGTAAAACTCCACAATAAGGAAAAAATTAAACATAAGCTTGAATTTGAAGAAAGACGTATATATGGCAACCCTACAGAGTACGACAAGGAGTGAAATCAATACAAGAACAAATTTGCTCTTTATTCTAACTAATTGTACTTTTAAAAGATGCTTGGCGTATATGAGTTTTGTTATTTATAAATAGCTGAAAAAACACCTACCATATTGATTCGRAGCAGTGATTGATTGACGTGGTTTGAGTGTAGTGTAATTACTGTATCCATGAAATGATTTAAAAGGTGCAGAAAGAAAATTAATCTTATACATGGGTTATATGAGTTTGTAAGTAGCCAACTTAATGCCAAAATAGGCTTAATACTCTGTGCCATAGTTGACTTGCTTGAAAAAAGGTGTATACATTACACCTCATGACTTTGTTTTCCATGGCAAATATATTTTACATCACAAATAAATGCATAGAGGCTTGAAGAATTCATTTGTTTCTTTGTTTATTTGATTAAGACAAACTTTGTACTCCTAGTGGTTTGAAAAGTTTTGAAAGGTCAAGCTTGTTTTTATTATGAAGTAAAACAATCTAAAAATGGGATAAAATAGATCAAATTTGGAAATAGACTTTTCCAAAAGTAGGTTCTGCCACACCAGTAGTAGATAACATGACTAGAAATATGAGAGATATATTAACTAGCTGGCAAGAAGGGTTTACAAAAGGAATTTTAAATAGGTTAGGGATCTGGGTATGGGAGAGATGAGATTAGTGCAGTGAAGGATGCAAGAAAAAGCTAGGTTAAACCCAATGTGTTACAGCTGTTCCCAGGAGATCAATCCTGGAAGACACTATGACGCAAAAGTGATCTAAAATGCTTTCGACTGAATTCAGGTGTCTCCTATACAGAGAACTGACAACGCTAAGTTTCAAGACGTACAAGTGCATAGGTAAAGGGAATGGCTATGGAATTCAGCCCCATCGTATTGCTCTGTTGAGACCTCCTTCCTCACCTTCTTCACKTAGAGAGTAGTTCAGAACACTGTTGTAGTGCCATACCACAGTCCAGCATCTTCTTCATATGCCCAGTAGCTCTCCACAGCTCAAAAGAGACTTTATTCTATCAGAAGCTTTTGGCTCCTCTGTGCACTCTAGAATTTAAATTACTCCTTTGGTGAATTATACTGAAAAAGCAACAGAAACCTTATGAGCTCCTTTCCTTCCCCGGTTTCACATTGTGCAGGAAGGAGAGCTCGGTGAGGTTTTGCTTCCCACTGTAACTCAGTTCCTCAGGCTCTAAAAGGAAAAAGAATTTAGCTCTGGGTTTGCTTGATCACAGTTAGGAAAGGAAGTTGTTAGCATCATCTTTAACGTTAGCTCAGGCTTTCGACAGACTTGYGAAAAGGAAAGGGAGGTGGAGGGAGATTACTCTTGGCAAGATCAGTTTCACTCATTTTCACCACCAAAATGACTTTGTGCCTGGAAACCGAAGTGTGTGTGCATGTGCGTGTGTATGTGTGCGTGTGTGCGCGCACATGCACATATGTGAGTATCGTAGCAGATGGAAAAGATAGAAGTCAAAAGGTAAATCTCACTTCCTACTACACTCCTTTTTTTTAATCGTCTGCAGTCTCACAATGCAATCAACATTATTCACACATAGCTATGTTCACGTACAGAAGACAGAGGGCTGCAGCCTGGGAATAAAGTCTTAAGGGAGATAGTACTTCACAAATGCGGGGGTAGTAATAATCACTTTTTTAGCTGATATTTTCCCTTTGCTGAAGAGGGCATATTAAGGCTACAAGGTATGGATGAAGCTGATTGTAGAGTTTATCTGTAAAGTTCTAGAGGCAGCTGCAGATTGTTTTTCACACACGGACAATCAGTTCTCTAATTTTCTAGATAGCTGCAAAGATAAGAGTTGCAGGTAGTGTGAAAATCACAGCTTACATAATTTCTTAAATGTGAATTGAAGTGGCCAGCCTTTATTCTCTTTTATGATAATCTCCATACAGGTGYTAATATTTTATGAGAAAGCCAGAACAATCTCCTGCCTGACTAGATGCATTCACTTCCAAATCGTGAGCACCATGCATTCACTCATCTTCTTACAAGCAGCATGCAAGCCAGGAGGTTGGAGATGCCAATGAGTGAAGTTGCAGCCCTCCTACTCTTTCTCCTTATCTTTCTAACTCTACACCACCCTCAGTTATTTTAATGATTGCCTGAAGTGTTCGTTCATGTCAACACATGTTATTTATTTCCCATCATGGACATGACATTACACTACTGCATCACAAATCGAGAGAAACATATCATCTTCCAAAGTGCAAGCATTGCCCCGTTATCTTCAAATAGCAGTGAGCACTGGCACTAAATGGCAACTACTTAGAGCAGATACTCCAAATGTAATGGGCAAAGTTTCATTTTTGATAATGTAGCAGAGAAAGATAAAATGCATCAAAAAATACTTTGCGAAATGAATTTATCATTCATATTGTCAGCCCATCAGGTTAATTCTTATAATTCGTAGGTTGATTATGTGAAAAGTCAATGAATCATATAGCTAAATATTTTTCAATGGTTTTGTGAATGATAGAGTTAATCAATAATGTACCTGAGCAGACTTAATCTCTAAGTGTTACTGCTAATAACTAAACCTTCATAACTTTAAGCTAAATAAATAGGAATAAGAGACTATACTTTCAGCAGCTGATTCTATACATAAAATGGTAGCTAAAAGAAAGGCTGCTCATTATTTTGTGGTAGAAAGCAGAAATAATGCATTTCATTCTGGTGAAACAAATGCCAAAGCCACTMTTATGGGGACTGGTACCATTACAGCAGCTAAATCAGTATTATAGAAGGGGATGGATACCTAGATATTTCAAGAACCTGAAAGCTTCCATATTACTTCCAAGTCTGTAAGTACATCTAAGCTACACTCCTCAGTACACTGAAGCTATTACAGCTAGTGTCTATGATGTATAGACAAATCCAGAAAAAGAACTGACTATAAGTTTAGTTATTAGTTATAATTGCATTAGTGTAATCTGATATAGATATTACAGATATTAGAATTCATATACAAAATACAAATTTAGGTTCCCGATGACATATATGGAAACTCTTTCCATGAACACAGTCTGTTTGCCTTCCATATGTTTCTGGAGCTTCAAACATGAGAGAATAATAAATAAACAAAAAGTTCATGGTTAGCACAAGATTCAGTTTGCCTAAGTTAGGTACCTAATGAAAGAGTTCTCTGAACGAGGTTGYCTGAATTCGCAGTAGAGTCAAAGGAGAGAGAAGTGCCTTGATAGTCTGTGAGAGGGATCTTGGCCACCTATGTTTGGAAGCTTAAGTTGAACAAACAGAGTGTTTCAGAAACACTTTTCTGTAACAATTATGAATTTAGCTGCTTATTTTAGTAAGACTGATTTACCAGATTGAGGCTACCTTCCTATAGTTCGGGGACCAGAACTCACTCTTCACAATTATCTGTTACGCCGATGCTGTTCTGTAAGACATGCCTTCACTTCTTGCATGGGCAAATGAAAAGTCATGACCAGGAAAGTAAATAATCATAAGGTCAACTTATTTTTAAAGGTCACAACATTTAACTTTTTTTAAAAAATGCAATTAAGATAATGAAAAAAATAACTAAAAATCTTGCATGAACTCTGCCAACAATTGTCCTGAAGTCTTCAAAGAAACTGAAAAAAAAAACTGAAAAATTCAGATGCTCTTTCATTCTACCCCCCATTGTGATGTCCTTCATGCTTTGCACAGCAGGTGCATGCTAAAATCATTGATGAACATAGGCAATATGAAGAAACCAGAACAGCATACAGAAGATCTACCGCTGTTTGTCAAATATATACAAATGTGGTAGACATAGTTATATATATATATATAYATATATATATATATATATAGTTTCTCTGACTGGTGTCACCAGAGAGCTCACAAGCTACCTGCAAGGATATTCATTACATATGTAGGGCCTAAGGAATGCTAGAAGTAATTTGGTTTGGTTTGGCGAAACTAGCTGGTAAAATTAAAGTGCTTCCCAACCAGCTATTACAGACAGCTCCCATGCAAACCTCATCTGCTGCCATAGCTGTTGGCTAAAACGTACCCATTTATTGAATACTAATGACAAGTAGGGACCTTCATATGTGATTCACCTTATCCTAAAACACGCATCCGAGGCATCAGCAAATGACTTACTCTTTTGAGGTGCGTGTCCTTTGACTATAAATAGGATCTAGAGGATGTAGCCATCCAAATTTAGGGATAATAAATTTCATAGTCTGTCTGCAGAGCTGATCCATGTAAATTGTACCAAGCYGTAATTAAGTTGTAACAAACAATTATACAAACCACAGAGAATTTAACAAATTCAAAGCACATCTCTCTGCATCACTGGTCAAAATAGCAACAAACAAAGCCAATAACCTGATGTCAAGCACAAGTGAAATTCCAGAGCTTCTTTGATCCTGTATTTCAAAAAGATTTTTTTAACTGCTAATACTCAGTATTCAGGTCAGTTTAGATTTTACTGTGACTGGGGTATCAAAACGAAATCTTAATTAAATCCATAGAATGATCAAGCAGAAGTCAACAAGTAAAATGAGGAATAAGCAGAAGAACCTCTGAAGACAAAATAAATAGAACATAAGTATTCAGAAAGAGTTTCTTGCACAAATAACTGTAAAAATAAATAACACAAAGAACAGTAGAATAGAGATGTGGAAGTGAAAGTCTTCACATTTCCAAAATGAATGCAGGCAAAGCTGGCATGGTTCCAAAATCTGCAAAATATTTATTATTTAGTTTCTTCTTCCTCTTTTATAATTAATTCACAATTAAACAAGTTGTAATTATAATTCAGATACTGGCAAAATACATTCAGTGGTGTTAACCATTGATAGATTTGTAAACAAAAGCAGCTGGACTGGAATTTCTTCAAGGAAATATTTACATGCCAACAGTTTATCAAACTGAAAGTCTGCAG
The DNA here is from genome assembly GCF_003343005.1 of Rhea americana. NCBI lineage: Eukaryota > Metazoa > Chordata > Aves > Rheiformes > Rheidae > Rhea > Rhea americana. Next base: position 10,561,525 of record NW_028186423.1, read on the forward strand.
ATAAATCTACACATGGGCATTATGTTAATGACGATAGCAACGATGATTCATAATCTTAGTTGTTGCTGCTTTGTACTGCTACAGCTGTAAAAGAATAAAACCTGGAAGGAAAAAGGATAAGGAGGCAGGCCTAAGGCTTTACTCCCCTGCCTCCTTTCAAGGTTAGAACATTTGTTACATTACCCTGGAAATAATGATTAACAATAGGGCCATTGTCCAAGATTCTTTCACCTCTAGAGGCCCGATTTCTGGAGGTGTGTAATTGATGTCGGATACAGCCAAGCACTTCATGAGATTTTACAAAAGCGCAAGTGCCTACTGAAATGTAAATGGATACCTGTGCAATTTGAAAATCCCACATCAGACTCTACCTTTAGCTACCTAAATATGTACRTATGGGCTTTTTTGTTTGTTTGTTTTTTGTGTCTTTGATCTTCTTACAACTTCAAGTAGTAAGTCCGGAGAAGATCAGCAACTGTTGTGGAAAATACTACCTGGCTGATGGCTGCTCAGTGGTCTCAGCTTGCATGTCATTATCCAGGTCTTCAGCTAAAACTCTTGGTTTTCACGGGATCACACAATACACAGAAGTACATTCATATCATAAAAGAAACCTTTGTATTGGCAGTCACTCGTCACCCTTTTGGGAGTAACTGATACATGGCTATTACTCTTACCAGAGTGCTTTAAGAGTTCAAAATAGGACCCCATCTGAAGACAAACACGAGCAGAATAGATAAATGAAAAATACTAGATACATATAAAAAAGAGATTTAATAAAATCTGAAGACAGTAGAACGCACAAACTTAGGTAATTAAAAGTTATATTCATTTAATAGTTAAAGGAGAAAGAGGTATTTCCTCAGGAAAATTCAGCTCATGTTAACACCTTAAGGCTTCTGTGTCAGTGATTCTTTGGAAGACCTTGATTTCAAGGAGAGATAGACGTATCCAAAAAGAAATTTCAAGTTGGAGGGTCCAAATCCTTTCTGTGTGAAAAATTCCTTCATTCTTAGTGCAAATCCTTGTGAATGGTACTGAAACACAACAAATAGAATCACAGAATCAGTAAGGTTGGAAGGGACCTCCGGAGATCATCTAGTCCAACCTCCCTGCTCAAGCAGGGTCACCTAGACCATGGTAGACAGGGTTGCATCCAGGCGCGCCTTGAAGATCTCCAGAGAAGGAGACTCCACAACCTCTCTGGGCAACCTGCGCCAGTGCTCCGTCACTCTCACAGCGAAGAAATTGCCCCTCACGATCAGGCGGAACTTCCTGTGCTTCAATTTCTGCCCATTGCCTCTTGTCCTGTCACACGGGACAACTGAAAAGAGTTTGTCCCCGTCCCCTTTACACCCTCCCTTCAGGTACTTGTACACATTGATCAGATCCCCCCTCAGTCTGCTCTTCCCCAGGCTGAAGAGGCCCAGCTCTCGCAGCCTTTCCACAGAGGGCAGGTGCTCCAGCCCTCTGATCATCTTTGTAGCCCTACGCTGGACTCTTTCTCCAGTAGCTTCATGTCTCTCTTGTCCTGGGGATCCCAGAAATGGACATAGCACTCGAGATGAGGCCTCCCCAGGGCTGAGTAGAGGGGCAGGATCACCTCCCTCGACCTGCTGGCAACAGTCTTCCTAATGCAACCCAGGACACCATTGGCCTTCTTGGCCACAAGGGCACATTGCTGGCTCAGTCTGTCATCCACCGGCACTCCCAGGTCCTTCTCTGCAGAGCTGCTCTCCACAAGGTCAGCCCCTAGCTTGTACTGGTGCCTAGGGTTATTYYTCCCTAGGTGCAGGACTCTGCACTTGCCCTTGTYGAACCTCASKAGGTTCCTCTCTGCCCAGCTCTACAGCCTGTCCAGGTCTCTCTGAATGGCAGCACAGCCCTTAGGTGTGTCAGCCACTCCTCCCAACTTGGCATCATCAGCAAACTTGCTGAGGAGGCACTCTRTCCCCTCATCCAGGTCACTGATGAAGAGGTTGAASAGGGTGGGASCCAGTAGTAATCCCTGGGGGATGCCACTAGCCACAGGCCTCCAACTGCACTCCAYGCCACTGATGACGACCCTCTGAGCTCTGYCTTTCAGCCAGTTCTCAAGCCACCTCACTGTCCACTCATCTAACCCACACTTCCTGAGCTTATCTAGGAAGATGTTATGGGAGACAGTGTCAAAAGCCTTGCTGAAGTCAAAGTACTCAACGTCCACTGCTCTGCCCTCATCTACCCAGCCAGTCATTCCATCCTAGAAGGCYATCAGKTTGSTTAAGCAGGATTTCCCCTTGGTGAATCCATGCTGGTTATTCTTCATCACCTTCTTTTCCTCCATATGTCTGGAGATGACATCCAGAATGAGCTGTTCCATCATCTTTCCAGGGATGGAGGTRAGGCTGACTGGCTTATAGTTGCCTGGGTCCTCCTYCTTGCCCTTTTKGAAGRCTGGAGTGACAWTGGCTTTCTTCCAGTCCTCAGGCACCTCTCCAGTTCTGCAGGACCTTGCAAAGATGATGGAGAGCGGCTTGGCAACAACATCCGCCAGCTCCCTCCGTACCCATGTGTGCATCCCATCTGGGCCCAAGGATTTGTGGATGTCTAGCCTGCCCAGAAGGTCTCTAATCCTTTCCTCCTCAACCAAAGGAAAGTCTTCCCTTCTCCGGACTTTCTCCCTCACATCCAGGCTGCAGGATTCCTGGGGGCTGCTCTTAGCAGTGAAGACWGAAGCAAAGRAGGCATTCAGTAATTCTGCCTTCTCTGTATCCCTTGTCACCAGGGCCCYCGCCCCATTCAGTAGTGGGCCCACATTTTCCCTAGTCCTCCTCTTGCTGYTGATGTATTTGAAGAAGCCAATAGGGAGCCAAATAGGGAACGTTATCTACCTAGATAGAAAAGCGTATCTCTAAACTGTTTAGCTACAGCTAAAGTCCCTGATTTCTAAAGAAATTAGGTTAGAGATAAACCTTTCTTCCCTTTCCTCCTATATAAAACATTCTTCAGGTGACTGAATAAGGCAGCAGCTGGTGCAGTAGCATTTGGAAATATGAAAGTGCAGCTTGCAATGGAAGCAGAATGTGGATGACTAGACCTAAATGAGGGGGTGGACTCTGAATGTGAGTAGATGTGGAGGAGGATTTTGTGGTATGGAATGGGTGAGAAGTCATGTGAGRTCAGTACACTAAAGCAAAATATATCTTGCTAAAGTAAATTAAATYAACTAGAGTTCAGGCACTGTATGCCCAAACAGTATGGAGTGATCTTTATCTGTGATGCTCTCTCCAAAATGAAGGTGGCTGTTTACAAGCTATGTACCAGGACTGACCCRTGCTAGCTCCTGCACGACGCCCAGAATTGTTCAGACCAAAGCTGGTTGTCACTAGTCAAATTCAGTCAAGGACTGTTTGAGCAGCATGAATGATTATATTCCCATGATACACAAACTTCTGACATTGTTCAGTTTTYTATTATAGATATAACAGTCTAAAAGAATAATATCAACTTTATTTTTTTTTCCTTTTTGGCTGTATAAACTTGGTTTGCCTTCTGCTGGGAACAAGGAGGGTAATGTTCTGTAACCCGTGCCCCACCGCAGGATGTGCTGCTGTTGTGTAGGAAGATTCAGGGAGATCGCCTCACGTAGGTACTGAACACCTTTCATGTCCTGAGAAACTCCAGCTTATTGAACACGTGAAGGACAGCACTTCTGCACGTACTCAGTAAATTCAAAGCATTCCGGAATTACAGGATGTAATCCACACCTTGTAGATGTAGACCTTCTGCTTCCAGAGAGGTGCTGGATTTATTGTGCACATGCAGAAGGACAACAAGAAATGAACGGTTAGTAGGTAAAGCATCGACTCAGAAAAAGATGGCAGTTAGGATCAGCTGTGGCTGCTGCTAAAATGATTCATTCACTCCTTGCTTGGTCCTGTTCTGCCTTTGAGAAACAGGCTGGCATATACTCTGACATATATCCACTGTCAGTGAAGTGGATACTTCGTTGAGCTCTCTGCGGTCTGCAGATTGAAAATCCCTGCTTATTACACTGCCATAACCTGATCAAATATGAGAAACCAAGTAAGATTTTAATGTGTATTTTAGCCATATTAATGGCTAGGAAACAAGTTTTTGAAAGACTGTCATTGAGAGAGAAAAGTGGAGAAGACTGGTGGACACTTTTTTTTYCCCCCCATAGCGCTGTTGATCTATMTATATATATATCTATATACACATACATATATATAAAATTCCTTACAGTTGTGGGAGAAGAGGATGAAAATCTAAAAAAGAAAGCAACTTTTTACAACTGCATGGAACAATATAGGAAAAATAAAACTYTTAACACAGAAAACTTCATAGTGCACGAAAGGAAACCACAGTTTTCAAAGATGTCCCCTGGTACTAATGTTCTTGTTTGCCAGAAGCTCATTTGCCATGGCCAAATGCTTGCTGATTCAAATAAAAGCACCTCACCAACAATTCACACAATGATTTAGATTGAACTTGGCCATCTTAGATTAGAAAAGAAATTACTTAAATTGAAAAAGGAATAAACCTTGCTCAAAATACAGTTCACTCTTTCTGCCCCAAATTAAATATACAAGAATGATATAGTAGCACTCTCTTTAATGACCACCACTTAGAAGAATAGACAGTATTTGTTAAAAGACTGAAGTATCTTTAAGCTTGAATATAATATACAATGACAGACTATTAGAAAACTACATTGTACAGCTCATCTGCTCCCTGCAGTCACAGGAAGGGCTTGGGTGCATAGAAGTTCTAAGGTTACTATTCTCACAGCCTGTTACTATTCTCACAGCAAAATACACTCGTGATGCAGTTCCAAATATAATCTTTATATATGCTGATGGCATCTCAGTAAATTAAAAGGAAAACCATTAGTCATTATTATCATGATTTGTCTCCATTGAGGTAACATCTGTGAGAAAAAAACAGTAATTCTCTGTTGAATCAACAAATACTTTATTGATTAAATTAACTATAATTTATACAAAGATGATGAAGTATGGTAAAGCACAATATCCCTGATACCATTCATAGAATCATAGAATGGTAAGGTTGGAAGGGACCTCTGGAGATCATCTAGTCCAACCCTCAGTGTAGCCCATACGGGGATTGAACCCATGATGTTGTCATTAGCAGCACCATGCTCTAACCAACTGAGCTAAACGCACCCCTAATTGACTTGCTTATTAGACCTCTCCCTCAGTCCCTTCGCGTCCTGTTTGAAAGTCTCCCTCAGGCCAAATGCCCACCTACCCACGCAGAATTACCAGTCCCATTTAAAACATGAACATCAGCAGAGTGCATTTGACCTTTTGGAGCCAACAGACTGCAAAGGCCAAGTCACTGAGTGTATCCACACTGCTGATTATTGTGGTGTAAGGAGGGAAGGACCATGCTACGACACACTGCAACCTGTTGCAGAGCTAGGACCGCATGGCCTCATACTGGCTTTACCAGCAATTGCACAAGTCTGCACAAATTGCTGGTCCTAGACCTGAACAGAGCACCAGCTRCTAGGGGGTCTGGGCTCTATATTGCACATGGTACAGATTACATCCTATTATGTGACTTGTTTCCATTCGGAGAGAAACTGCTTCAGGAACTCAAGTGCACCCCACAAGTATGGCTGCAAGACAAATTTATGCTACAAAGACCTCCTCCTGCACACAAAATTACTAATGCAGAAACGCTCAGAGTTTCCTTTTTTAGATTCAGGCACTCCACAACACCAGGGCTGTCCACTTCCCAGCTGAGTCAAATGGTAGGAACACTTCCTCGAGGAAGTGTGAGGTGGGGATTCAGTTTGCTTCCTACTCTCAGAGGTTTCACACATCTCCTTATCTACCAGGACTAAATAGTCACAGCTTGATCTGCATGGGGTTAAAGGAAGAGAAGACAATAGTTTTCACCCTACCGCTAAAAGGAACAGAAGTAAGAAGAGACAGCGAGCAAGAGCGCATTGTTCAGCCTCGCAAGAGGGCACTGCTGTTGGGCTCTCAGGTCGTGGATATGAAGAAAAGGTTCTAATCAGCACCCGCATTTGCATTTTGATGATACTGCTCTGGAAGACTGGGAGACTTCTGAGCTCAGGCACTGCATCACTTAGATTTTGGCTCCCTTTGGGGAGGTTATGCAGGACTAGGTAAGTAGTTGCTTCACTACTACTGAAATGTCATTATTAGTGCCCAAGGAGCTTTCAGGCCAATCACACAAATATTTGGTAAGCTTTAGATACTTCAGAAAGGTTATTTACTGCAGTTTTGATTTAGGCTAGTGCAGGTGGCCAGAAGTCCTTTTTAGGTCCTTCTTTAAACTCGGAAATCCATGGACTAATTTTGTACTATAATCTTTTTCATTTACCTCTTTTTTTCTCTGTGTTTGTTTATAGCTTACTTTCTCTTTTCACAAGGATTTTATTTTTAAATCTTAATTCTCCATTACAATCTTATCTTCTTACCAGATGCCATGCATACACTYAGAGCGTTGCAGAGGTCCGAGTCAGAGGCAGATAGGATAAGATCTCACCTGGAAGAAACTGAGCATTAGAGCTTTTTCTTCTTATTATTTATTGCCTCTATAACTTCTGTGTAAGGTGGCCTATGAACTTGTTCAGCTTCCGCCACTGAAAAGGCTTCAAAGGGTAATGCTAGCATCTGTTTCCCAGAGGTGTGCTTGTTATTGATCAGCTCACAAAGAAGGTAATACTTTATCTCTGTCCTCTTCAATTGTTAAATTGAGTTCAGATTGTTCAAGAGATCCATGTGGAAACTTATTTCTGGCTTCCAATATATCATCCCATCACTGAAATGACAGATTCTGCAACATCAGTTTGGTCACARCAAACAGAAGCCAAATGGTTATTAGTGGCTCCTCAAAGGAAGAGAGAGCGATGGATGTGTTTGCCCATGGGCTTGCCAAACTAGTTTAGAAGTTTGCTGCATCTGAAGCTTACTGGATCTTTCTATATACATCTTTAGACTCTTCCTTTGGAATTCTCCTTAACGCAGTGCTATTTTCTTCCACCTTGACAGCTGAAGTCTCCTCTTTTCTGGCATCCCTAAGTACTATTCAAAATTCTGCTGTAGTCTCATTCTCTCAGCATGCTTTTCTAAACATGACTTTTGTTTTCATCCCTCTACTTTGTGATTTGCCTGTTAACCAGCACCCTCACAAACACTATCTCATCTAAAAAAATCCCTCAGAATTCAGCCCTAGCTAAACGTACCTGTACTATGATACAACTTCTCAGATACAGACATTTTGAAGACCAAAGACCTTCCTCTTGTCYCTCGAGTTTTAAAATGTTCAGTTAACCTCTCTATACATCAGCTTCCCAAGCTGTATGATAACACCTTGYTGACAGGGAAACTAAAAAGCTAATCAATTGTTTCAAAGTCCTCTACATGTTATAGTGGGGAAGATCTATAGAATTACAAAATAGCTGGTTGTTACCTTGAAACAAACCAGTTTCAAGGAAACAATTCTAAAAAATAAAGGAAATGTATTAAAGAGAGGATCCGTTCCAGGTCATCAGTTCCAGTTTTTCCTAAGACTATTCGGCCAGAGTACAGAATAAAAAATGCATGGGAAAGTTCACACTAAGTCCAGCAACCTTKTTTACACACAACAGCTATTCTTTTGTTATTAGGCATGTTATTTGTCCACTGCGCCTTCTTATTTATTGCTCTAAAATGAGTCTAARGTCCACTGTAATTTGACAAAGTTCCTACAGCTTCCATTGTGTTATTTAAATGAACTATGCACCAGAATAGCTTTTTATATCATTTCTGTATTAACCTTGTGTATCTTCTTTCCCATCTATCTGTTAGCGCAGCTCACTCTTCTAGCTTCCTGATACAGAAGAACAAAAATTTGTGCATCCTTAAATAAATCCCAGTGATTTTATTCTARATCTGCTGTTTAGATCTGCTGTTAGATGTTAGATCTGCTGTTCTGAATCTGATAAACTGCTGTTCACAGAAGAAAGTTTTGCTCCTTGCTAAGCTGGGTGTTGTGTTTACAAGTACATCATGCTTGTAAATTTGGTAGTCCTAGAATCACAAAAACTTGAGGTTGGAAGAAACCTGAGAAGGTCATCTCAGTTAAGCTTTAAACAGAGCAAAGCTAGATCACATGGCTCATGGCCTTGTTCACCTGAGTTTTGAAAATCTTCCAAGATGGAAGTTTCAGAACATCTCTGGGAAACCACTGTGTAGTTACTCTCATTTTCATTTTTTCCCCTCATATCTAGTTGGCATTTCYTTTGTTGCATCAGTTGCTTCTTGCCCTTTTGCTGTGCACTCGGGAAGAATCTGACTCTGTCCTTCTGATTCCAGTTTAGAGGGTCAATTAACCAATTCACTGAGGTATGWCAAGAATTGTTACCAAACTTGGATAAAGAAATCATAACTGTTATCCACAGATTTASAGATTATGTGCAAATTCTTCTGAAGTGCATAGTCAATGCAGTACTACTGTACTTGACGTTTTCATGAATGTTTACAAAGCTTCCATGTATTCTGGACATATGWATGCTAGACATACCTATAATCAGTAGTCACGCTTGAAAATCTTGGCCTCAGGCTTTGTTTATTGGACAGTCTTGTGTCAAATAACATGTAAGCAAATAACAAATGAAGCAATTTTCAAGAATTTATAGCACCTTCAACAGATAAAGAGGTTTATCTTTCAGGTCAAAAAGCAACCTTAAATCTATTTACATAGCAAAAAATATATTACATTATTTCTTTTTTAGTTGAGTTTGTCAGTTCACCCATCAAAGATTTTCATAAATCTTTGGGCATTTATTTTCCACTCTGTTCTTGTACCTAATGGCTCCAAAGTTCTTCATGGTTTCACTATAATTTACTATCAAATTACGATCAAGGTACAAATACGCAACTCTTTCTTGAGACTGAACTTTTAACATAGCTTTGTTTTGCTGTAAGAAGGAGTACCAACATCTGAGTAGTTGTTGGGCTATCCAACCTCAGCCTCATTAAATCTCATTAAATACTGTTTAAGCAACACAGCAATGACTCACCATGTAAGAATGGTTGATGCCCCCAGGAGGAAGGGTTCCTGCCTGCAGAGGGAAACTGTTTCTTGGGTTTCTTGAAAGCACACAGGTAAGGCTAAATTATTACTTACWCCCTCTGTTTTGAGAGGGAGCTGGAATGAGAGACTAACGGGTTTACTCTTATCTGCTCTAACTGCATCAGAGCTACCAGTAGAGCACCAAGGAGATGGCTACGGCATAGCTGGTATGCCTACTAATGTAGACATGTGGGACATTTTAATGCAGAGAGAAGGAGCTTGTGATTGCCCTACATTCAAAAATGTTATCAACTAACAAAAAACACCCAACAGTCCAGGTGAATCCAGGAATTTGGATCCTCGCAATCCCCAGACTATCCAGGGATAATGGAATGGGCTGGCGCAGCTGAGCTAATCTCTTGGCCTTTGCCAAGTGAACCTGCTCACCTGCTCGCTGATGAAATCATGCAGGCATGGTGCAGAAAGGAAGGGAAGGGGAGGGCAGGGAAGCAGAGTGGAAGAAGAGGAAAAAGGGAGGGAAGGCACAGCAAGGAAATAGGGGAAAAATACTCAAAATCAATCATACATCTCTGACTTTTGAATTTTCTGTAAGGAAAATGCYCTATTTCTGAGTGTTTTTAAATATCCATCTTTACCCTGAAAAAGTCAYCCATTCTTTTTCTCTCAGAATAACACTTAAAGATATGCTAAACCAAAAGTATTTTGTTTATAAATACCCATTTAAAAGCTTAAAACATTTGCTGTTTGTTAAAATATGTTAGGATATTAAAGTTTTCAGAAACATTTTATCAGGTGAGACAAAAACAACTGAGTTATCCCTGCATTTTTGTAGTTAGAGAAATAATGTGTTTTGTTCCATCAACATGTCCACTTTACATTATTCAGCACAAAGCTTTGTGAAATAAGAATCATGGGAATATCACAATATAAAGGAAAAAGGTACAAATAACAGCTTCATAAACTGAGAAATGTACATAAATAAATCATGTAGATGGGGGCAGTTTGCTTAGCTGGCAAGAAAAAAAATATGGAAAATCTGCTTGTTAAACAATAACCACAGAGTGTGCTTTTATGATGTTTTTCACCACAGTAATTCATATTAGAGATAGAAGCAGTTGCATGTTAAATAAAATCATTCAGCATTGTTCTCCTCACATTACAAAGAGCTGACTTATGTTGTTTTTAGATGCCTCCCATTAGAAAGTAAATATTCCTCTGATGTTGTACATTTCACAAAATTTAATAAAGATGAACTGTAAATAAAGTCGCAGGGAGATTTCAGACAGTTTTATTAGCAGATTGTTGAAAAGAAAAGAAAATTAAATACAATAACAGTAAACGTGGTTCTCACATTGAAACCAGGCTCAAATAACTAGGCTACCATAGAAAAATTTCCAATTCTTGCATTATGATGTAAAAACAGATTTTTGTACAGATTTTGTACAACAAAATTCGTAATAACCTTTTTTCATTTTTAGAAAACTTTAAATATATAGATAAAAATAGACAATTTTCATAGGTCCTACATGAAGATGAGTATGTTCTGTTCCAAGGGCTTGCATAGAGCGCAAATGTGGTTATAATATAGAACAACTAGACATTAATATCTTTAAGATTACAAAAGCATATAAACAATAACATGAGCACAACTTTTCTTCATAATCTATGCAAAAAAAATCCAAATCAAAAACCAAAAACAAAATAACAACCAAAACCTGTGTAACTAAAGAGGGGCAAAAATTCAACTTACGGTAACATCTTATGGTCTGTAATATTTACACTGTTTAGCAAGATTCTTTTTAAACATCCAGCTTATAAATTGGTTCTCCCTTAATCCTTAACATTTCCATTTATGTACCAAGCCAAACACTGAGGCATTCCCAAAGGTCTTGAAAGTATATACTGTAAAACTACTAAACCTACTTACAGGTGACTCTATGCAAGGAGCAGAGCAATGGTAGATGCTACTACATATTTCAGTTGTAGGCTTTTAATTCTCTTTCAGATATGAATGATTCAAAAGCTTGTCACAAGTCCATCTAACTTTACAGTTGTTAACCCTTTAAAGACTGCATACGAAAAAACTGGAGTACAGAATCCCATATGTGTTCAAGCAACTATGAAAGTTACGAAGGAATCATGATTAGAAAATAATGTCACTACAAAGTATTAGGTAACAATATTTAATGAAAAATATTGCTCAATATTTCTTTAAAAAAAATTACCATGACGTGAACTTGTATATACATCTTTTCTATTGTTAAAAAAGGGTTGTGGTGGAGTAAATATGAACTGCACAAAATAAGTGTGTACCAGTATTGCAAGGAAGACCTACAAACTATAGAAGCTCAGTGCTAGAGTTTACAAAACATTAGATTTTTTTGACAAAATAATATTAATATCCAATCAGAACTATTTTTAAAGAAATATTTGCTTTAAGTTAGGCATCTTAGACATTTAAGGTTTTGATATGTTTCCATGTAATAAATAATATTTTATATGCATAAAACATTAAAGATGAAGAAAGCATAATCACAAAACTTACAGTAATAGCACTGATTCACAAAATCAGTCTTTAAAGGGGTAACCCAAAAGTACGCAAAGCAAAGAACATAACCTTTTAGTAATGTAATAAGCACTGTGTTGCATCTTACTTCCAGTTATCAGCACAAAGGTGAAAACACATATTTGTAGCTTTCATAAAGACAGTGAAAGTAACACACAACCACCCGTCCGCAAGGCAAGGCGGGAGGGACAACAGACGTCAACTGTATCACTCAGTTCTACGTGGAATTGGACTGATACATCAAGTGTTTGTTAGGTTTTCTTTTTTTTTTAGCAACATTGACGTAATATGACATTAACATATAAAAATATTTCTGGCATTTTGACTTGCTGCTCAGCCACAGTCCATTCTTAAAAGTGCACTAACCAGGGCACTAATCAGGGCTCAATATACAAATAAAAGTGGCTGCTACAGAATTCTGACTTGTTACCAGATGCTTAAGATCTCATTCAGTAATACTGTGACTCCAGGACAAATATTTACATGCCTGCATGCGTTAAAACTAGAAAGGTGTCTTTCTGACCAACAGGGTGACAAAACGATATTATCTAAAATTTTCATTTCCTAAACTCTAGATTTCTACTGCATACATAATACCTTCCTTGTGTGATTTGTGTTATATACTGTACATGTGACCAACAGTTTGAATAAGCAAAGTCTTTTATTTCATAAACCCCTGCCAGTTTACAGTGAGAAATTATTACTCTTTTTATTGTATTTTTTTTATTTTAGGAAAAGAGATTTTGTGAACAGTAAAACAGTTTGTTTACATTCAGCGTTTCTTTTCACTTACACAAAATTCCRTTTCACTTAATGTCGTCTAACATCCATGTGTTGGTCTCTTGGAAAGCATGTGGAAAAAAAGGTCCTTAGAAGAAAACCCACGATCATAGTTTGAAAACTGAATGTATCAATTTTTTTCTTTTTTTTTAWTTTTTTTTTCTTTTTTTTAAGAATCCTCTTACGCCCTCTACAAGTTCATTTCTGAGCTGTCTTGCTGGTTTCGGTATGACATAACAGTCTATCAGTGCACTTGGACACCGCTGGAAGGATCATTTGATGTGCTCAAATATAGACTCATCAGAGGAGGACAGAGTCTGCATTCCTTGAAAAAGGGGAATACTCAGCCTTGGTCTGATCCGCCTGTAATTTTGAATACAATAGTCCGGCGCAGAGACGCAGATTTTCACTGTAAGAAGAGTGCTACTGGACATTTACAAACATTCTCTAGGTCTCTGGGTTGAGCCACAGGAGATAACCAAAGGAGGACACTCTTGCAGAATTCTTTAAATTTTTGAAGAATATTGATACAGGAAGTTGAGGAAGTTGCCTTGAAAACGCTTTGTTTCCACAGAACTCCTTTTGAGTGAATGTCTTACTGCAAAGTTCTTTACCGTAGCACAGGTATCTTCAGCAGGAAAAATTCAATACATGACAGTAGTTTTCAAATAAAGTCTTCCATCTAAAATACAAAAAACAAACATTTCCTTTATATACTAATTTCTGTAATGAATCGAAAAGGAAAAAAGAAAACACAAAAGGTAAAACCTTAACAAAACTAATCCTCCCACAAAGCAGTAAAATGCCACCTATAAACTTCATTTTTTAAATAAATAAAAAAAAAGATTATCAAAAAATCTCCTGAATCTCACCATTGTGATTTCTCCTGATGGCAGTCCAATTAACTCCATTACCAATTACATGCATTTTGCAGGTTCTGCACACTGCAACACCTTTGAATGCTTTAATATATGCTGCACTCATATCAGCGCCAGGGCACTAAGAATGTAGGTGGAGTTTCTGTGCATGTGTTTTTACTGATATGCAAACTTAACTGAATAGTGCTAAACAGCAATTATTTCCTTCATGGTTGCAGAGCAAAAATCTCCTTGCATGCAATCGTTAGTACTCCCATCACTAAAGGCATAGCTCATACTTTCTGATTTAGCTATGTTGTTAAATATACCATGTAATGTAACCATTGTGCACATTTGTAGCTATTTATATAGAACCCAGTATAGGATATTTAATCGGTATCAGTGAAGTATAGCCTCCTTTCCCCATAAATGTGATTAACTGAACAATTACTATGTTAAAGACGTAAGCACGTCTCTCTCAACCTTTTTGCCACCCAAGTGAGGAGCATGTATTTAAGTGAGATATGTGTGGCAGAGATGGAACACGAGAAACAGTAAGTTCAGCTAGTCAGTAACCTAGCCAGAGCCAGAAAAATTTGGAAAGCCAGAGAACGTTCTGCCACAAAATGCCTTCACCTAATTTACAAATATAAAGCAAATCCTTCTTCACTGTGGACATGAATATTTTATACGTATCTACGCTCACAAAGATACAGAGATCATCTTTCTAAACAGGAAACAGACAGAAAAACTAGTACATGCTTACTCTGCTGTCCTGTACGCTAGAAAGTGTTCCTCCCTTGTGAGTAAAGCACATTATGAAGGACATTAATCCTGCACAGTGCATAATTATGAAGCGCTGCTTAAACATCCTACAGTACAATTCATCTGGAAGTACAAGCAGCGTCTCCCTTCTTGAAGTCCAAGTGAAATCCTCGAGTGAAACAGATCAGTAAATATTCCCAAGACTTCAGAGTTTCTTTGATTTTCTTACTTTAAGCATTTTGTTCCAAATTAGTCTGTAAAATTCACAGTAGAGAATACAGAAGTTGTGCAATTATGTATGACRGAACAGTACACCTGATCACTGTTTTTCACAGGCTTGACTGTCCTGCAGCATCACTGACATGATCTTATTCGTGAGAGAAAGAGAAGTTTAATTCGAAAGCAGGCAAGTGTATACCACAGCCAGCAAAATTCATTCCTTCTGCACACCCCTTTCTAACTGTGGTTGTCTAGCTTGTATTAYAAGCGCACAGGGAAAAAGGGAAATGGTAGAATCTCTCACTCCATCCTCTTACAGTGATTCTTATCCATTTTCCCTTTGCTTTTCCTTTTCCAYCAGTTATTTTATTTCTTAAGTTTTTGAGGAGTACCCCGTTTTACTACTTCTCGGCCCCTCTTCCCTACCCAAGATCCAAGCCTTTTTCAGTGGGGTAGATAACTTCCCCACTGCTTACTCTCAGAACTATTTCAGCATTTTCTTTGCTCTTGATRGTCTTTTGTGCACTGAAGAGAGATAAAAAGAAACTGAGTAACTTAAAGACTTTTTATTCTTCTTTGATGCATGAAGAGCAACCAAAATGCTTATGGGAATTCAGGAGAGCAAGAATGAACCTTCGAAACTGAAGCCTGGTAAAACCGAAGGCCTGGTAAACCACATTAAAAGAAAATCTGGCAAGTACAGGATAGCTAAAGCTACTACTGGCTGTAGTTGCATATAATTTGCCCACACATACTGAATAAACACAATAGACATTTTACAGCACTAAAGCTGTCTAGTTACCTCCGCAGCAGAATTACTCTGTGTATATACCAGCATTTTGGATATCCTGAATGCACACTTGCTAATGAGCGCTATGCATAATTCCTATACCTAAACATTAAGATAACCTACAGTCAGTACCTTGTGTTTTATTTTACTGTATTAGGTCTCCATATACCTTTTAAAATAAAATATTTATTTAAACACATTCTCAATTAAAAATACAGCTGTAGGAAGCTGAATCCTTGTAGCAGGCAACAAAAGAGCAACGATCTGTGGAGAACAGCAGTATGTTTTCAAAAGTCAGCTCTATTTTACACTTTTTAAGGACCCAATCTGGCAGTGAAGTCAAAAGGAGGTATTTCATTTTTAATGGAAGACACTATTAGATCCTGTATTCTGTCTCAGTAGTCAATTATAGAAAAGGGCAGCTTTACAAAGCATCTCCCTTAAAGAGCAAAAATGCATTTGTTTGTAAAATTTACCAATATTTATAATAGATACGTACAACAAACATAAACCTTCCTATTCCTCAACTAATTGTATGAACATAAAAAATGCAATTATTTGCATTATTTGCAACTGTTTTGTAAGTTTTATACTTTTCCTTTAGCATATCTGCTGTGTGTAGCAAAGAATTTCATGTAGCCCCTCATCAAGAACGTATAGCAGGCAAATAGCACAGCACTTTAGAAATGTGAAGACTTCAAAATGCACTAGGAAAAACAGAGGGAACTTAATCACCACAACTCTGAAAAGGAATGATAATCTCACACCAGGATGTGATGATTTAATACCTATAACTGATCTTTGTCCATTTTCTTTTTTTCAAACTAATATTCCTTCTCTCTAACTTAATTTCAGTGCCAATTCTTATTGTGCAGAGCTTTGTCTGAAATGATCAGAACTTCTCAGTGCTGTTGTCAAGGCCACCTCARTTCCTGCCTCCTGGTCACCTTTTATTTAACAGTGCTATATTTGTGCATTGCATTACTTTCTATTGTTAACAAATGCAYGATTCATTTAATTGCAATAAAAACAATATTATGTAAAACAAGTATGCAATATACTTGTTCACCTACACCTACTAATTCA
Organism: Rhea americana; assembly: GCF_003343005.1. Lineage (NCBI taxonomy): Eukaryota > Metazoa > Chordata > Aves > Rheiformes > Rheidae > Rhea > Rhea americana. The sequence continues at coordinate 10,577,666 of NW_028186423.1, forward strand.
CATACACCTACTAATATGCACACAYATACATTTACTACATATATTGCACAGAGATGTATACATTGCATATAAATACATTTATATCTCCAAATACGCTTACAAGATTGGAATGTATTTTTATMTTACTGAAACTTGTTTCACATTGGAAAAGCACCCTATATATATATATACTGTTATATATAATATAAACACAAAATTTCCTTTCACACTTAGTGTTCAAGCAACAACACAAACTGGGAAAATACTGCTAAGCTGGTAAGTAAAACTGTGCATGATTAGCAGATTGTGACTCTTGCTTTAATTGTTCCTTGCAAATGGCAGTGTTCAGCAAGATCATGCAAGCTCAATGTGAAAACATCATTACTTCTAGATCTCATTTGTTTTTSTTTGTGGACAGACATGACAGAAATTCTAGCCAGGGCAAGGGAGTGCTTTTTTAAAATCAACCCTTTTTAATTAAGACTCATTTTGACGGTTTTGAATGAACATGCCCAAATAGTTATAAGGTCATAAATGTTGTAAAAACAAACAAGCAGAGCTGACATAAAGTTTGCCATGCTGAAGCAATTCATACGCCTTCAAACACATTCCCATAGAGATGCCAGTTGGGGAACACCTATATTCAGTCTAGCATTCCCTGGGCAGCACATAGTATTTCCCTGGGCCTAAAATTTCCAAAGCTAAAAATATAACCCTATTCAAGTATTACTCCTATTAGTATGGATCATTTTACAGTATTAAAAATCTACATGAAATTTTAAGTGTGGCTTTAAATTGCAAACTGAATAAATCACCCGTTAGATGATAACGTGCGCCTATCTGTCATTTAATGCAAGTCACACTGGGACTGTTCACCATCCACAGCTATTATATTTTAGTTTGTGAGCTTTTTTAAAAAATAAGCATAATAACAATGATCATCACTACTATCGTAAGAGCATACTGCACTCTTTTGTTTACCAAAATCTGTGAATTAACATCAAAAGTGTGGTGTTCCACTTGAATTCTGTCAATTGGTATCATAGAGAAGCCTACTGAGAAAACCTGTTCTTAGTAATAGGATGAATAGTATTCTGTAGTGAGGAGATTTGGGAAAGGGAAAAAAAAAGATTTGGTAGCGTCTTGTCACAGAGAGCTGGTAGCATCTTGTCACAGAGAGTTACAAGAAAGAAAACTAGAGTCCAGGTTAATAAATAAATAAATTAATAGATAAATACATTAATTAATTAAAAGGAAGGACTAAACAGCATYTAAGAAGGAAAATGAGAAAAAGAGAAATCTCGGTGGGCTTTGGAAGGTCAGGATGTCGAGGCTTGGATAATTTTTTGTTTATTGTTTTATTATTGCTGCTGCTGTTTTCTATGACTGCAATCTGCAAGCTGTAGAGCAGTTGTGCCAGCCCTCAGCTTAGGAACCCTGATATCAGAGGACATTTGAATGGTGGATCTGCTTCTCTGCCTGTGTTTTCAAAGTGACAAACACCCACTGGTGCCTATCTGGCAGAAAGACCACCTAGCCCAAAGGGAGCAAACTGGAATTTTAGTCCCAGCTCTGATCCGTGACTCCGAGCGACCATTTCACTTCCTGGCACTTCTGTCTTCTTCCGTGTGCTTTCTCTCGTGTTTTTCCTCTTCACTTTTTAGGCTGCAGAGATGTGGTGCAGCRGCAGTTTTTCAGTGTGTTTTGTATTGTCTCTTAACAACCTACAGCAGTGCTAGCCCAGATCTCTCTCTAAGGAGTACCTTACCACAAACATGAAAACAYAAATTTACACGCACGTACTTGTTCAATTGAAACTACAGGCTTTCTGCTAAAAAAAAAAAAACAATTTCACTATGATGGGGTGGCTGAGCTGGGGTGGCTGGGTTGACCTGAGCTCAGCAGCCTCTTTAAAAACCAGATGCTACAACATAAAAGCCCCAGGACCAGCCCATGCGCTCATTAAAGATAGCAGAAACTTCATACTTAAATTCAGTAAGTTTGCACTGTTGCCACATATAGGCCCTCAAAAATTGCTAACTTCAGTTCTAGCAAGCTGATGTAATTATGAAGCATTTCTCACTCTCCCTCTGCAAGAAAAGATGGTGTGGCAGGCAAATGAAATATCTTCCTGTTGTAAGTTAATGTAATACCTATTTTGTAACTTAAGAATCATTACAGCTGTCTTTCAGAACATTTTATAAGCTATAATATTGGAGTGAAAAATATCACAATCAATCCTCAGTCCAATAACTTAAAAGAAATAAAGTATTTGTGAAATACTACTACTTTATCTAAATAAAAGAAAAGCTGCTCACCTGTGCTAAGGAACGTAATAAATTGTGTTTCCTGTTAGGAAGTAGCTTTATTGAAAATGGCAGCTATTTTCTCAGAAGTTATTTCCAGGCACCTGTAATCTAATGAGGTTTGTCCCTTTCAAAGAGCAGTTGTACGTGCATGCCCGAATGCACACAACCTCTTCAGCCCCGAGCTCATAAAGCATCTGCAAGCCATAGCTCCAGCACATTTAAATTATATAACTGGTTGGTTTATTTGTTTTAATAAGATGGGGCAAATGTGAATCACAGTGTACTTCTAACCTTTCATTCAGCCTGATGTTTTAATCATTTGGAGGAAGAGAAACAAAACAAAAGAAAGGGATGGCAAACAAATGGTAATGATTCATGTGATATTTGATAAGACAGCAACGGGAAGTCAAAATAAAAGCAAACATATTGTGACAGATGGAAGGGATCTTAGTCAAATTGTAACCCTTCTTCGAGAAACTTAAAGGAAGCAGCTAATTAAGGATGAAATTATTTTTGTATGCTCCTCATGTATTTTATTCAAAATAGAGACAAAAGAAGATTAATTTTCCACCAAAGCAGGAAGATAAAAATGGGAGTCTAACTTTTTAATCATGGGAAAATCATTTATGACGAGGTTGATTCTTTTTCAGAGACTGGAGAATGCAACAGGGAACATAAACCCCAGCTTTTGTAAAACGTAGTCATGAAATCAACTGAATATAACTTCCCATAATTTTCCTTATAAAATGACAAACAATATTTCAAGAGAAAACAGGATTCCTCCTAGTGTACACGGTAAATCAGAGCACTGAAGCTTTACAAATGGATGCTAGCTAAAGAGGAGGGAGAGAGGGATCTATACTGTCCCAACACTGTTACTGATGGCAAAGGTAGATCACAGATTGGGGAACATGGTTCCAATGCTGTCTTCCCAAGTAGAATTAGAGAAGAGTAAAGGAGATGTAGGAAAGCTGTTGCAAAACTTGAAGAAGCTGTTAAATTTGAGCAATCTGTTTCTAGAAAAAAATGCTTATCCAGGTTTTATGCAAAGATGGATGATTTCACACTGCATGTTCAATAAATTCTTGCAAATGAGAAGTTTGTAAAGGTATTTGGCCAAATACTATCCTAGTTTGTCCTTTGTATGACCTTTGTATGTCCTTTGTATGTCCTTTGTATGTACCAATGAATTTGCGTATTGTTATTAATGATACACCTTTCATTTCTCTACTTAACATTCGTGTACAAATATATTTATGCTGATACTCAATGCAAATGTACAGGAGACTGAGATGTTCATACTTTTCTTTTTGAAGTAATATTTCAAACTTAGATTTTAATTCTACCTCAAAGTTTCCAAACATAAAAGCAAAACATGGATACACGTAAAAAAAAMCATGTCTAAACATTTAGGGTTTTTTGCACTTATTTTAATTATTGAATTTTCAGAATCTCTATTGAGCTTTTTTCATTTATTTTTATCATGAATATATGTTTTCATTATATCACTGAATACTGTGGGAAGAAGCTCAAGGTCAGCAATCTGGTCTTTAGTAAACTAACAAACCAAAGGACTACCTGAATATGTCACCTTCTATTATTTAAAGATCATACAGAACACACAGAGCTTGCCATTTTGAGCGCTCATAAGATTGAACTGGCAAGGTGAGAAATTCTTTGAAAGAAACAGATAAAATAAATTGCACTGTCTCTTATTGTTGCCTTGTGACCTTAGCCACCCCTGGTCTATTTGTATAAACAGAACAAAAGCACATCCAGAAAAAAGACAAGAGAACTAATTACTTACAATCACTGAACCTGAGTCTCCAAGGCATTGTATTGTGGTCACTTCTATTGGCAAAAAAAACAAAAAACAAAAAACAAACAAACAAAAAAACCCAAAACCCTTGAACTGAAGAATCATGTGGAAAAGTTATTAAAGGATGAAGTCACAGCTAAATACAACCTGCCTGCGAGCTTCCAGCGCTCATTGTGTCCAGCGCTGTTTCTATCACAATGGGGAGAACTTCTGTGCTGAAGTTCAACCTGGCCTGCACTAAACAGGTTCAAATTCTGCACAAACGCACACTTGCTTCCTATCATGTTTCCAAAAGTACAAATACTTTTTTTTTTTTTTTTGTAAGCCAAGAAACAAACACCCTTGGATTTGATGTCATAAAATGGTGAAATAGTTGAGCTCTAAGTACTGGAACGGAGTTTCTACCTGACACCTTCTTTTTTTGTCATGAATTCTTGATGGAAACAGAAATTACTATTCACTTTCTTAGTCTGATTGCTCCTCTCCCCACTTCTCAGTTTTGCTTCTTCGTTCAGTGCTTTGCTCAAATGGTCGCTTTTTTAAGTTAAAAATCATCAACAAAGTAATCTTAAATACAAAACATCAGTCTAAATCTCTAAATCTCTAAATTTTGCTTAAAAATATTTTTCTCTCTAGAAAGGAATGCCCTACATAATAAAATATAAACATAAATGCCCTATATAATAAAATCTGAATAAATAATAGGACAGCTTTTGATTTTGAGCAGCTTCTGCTTCTGAACTGAAATMAAATAATAGAAAATATCCGTGCAAAAGCATATAAAAATTAATATTTCTTAAAAAGGTGTGCCTCCCACATACATACACACACCCCCCTTCACCACTGAACTAGAAGCTGATAGTATTAATATGATACATATATTTACATTTAGGGATGACATAATGAAGTGTGGGTTAATGCAGATTTTGGCTTTGTGAAAGTCTGTAAAAAGCAACGAGGGTCATGACTGTACTACAGGTAGTAGTTGCGGTCATGGTTAGTACTAGCAATCTTTTSTTTTCATCACCAGCCAGTGTGATGCTTTCCTTAAGCATATATCAACCACTTACTAAGAAATACTCTTCTAACCTATTGTCTGTACCCTAGATTACTATTTAAAATAGATGGAAAGGCTTAACTAACAAATACCATACATACACTGAGCATCCCTTCTGATTCAGAGAATCACAAACTTACCTTAATTTTCTTTGCAAGCTACCTCTTTTCTAAACAGGTGATTTTCACTTGATGTAATAGACTATTAAGTATAGAATAGATTAGTGTTCTGGGCTTTTTTTTTGTGTGTGTGTGTGTGTGTGTGTGTGTGTGTGTGTGTGTGTGTTCCTCCCACCCCCTGATTAGACTTAAAATCCACAATTAATACAACAATATGATCTGGCTTTTTATTATGCCTTACTAAGATGTCATTTCAAATGCTGCAAAGGTTCCTCCCCAGTTCAATGGAATATAGGGGACATTTAAAGAAAGTATTTAACTTTATTACTTACATTAGCCTGCACACATCAATTCTGATGCATGGGATCCTATTCTAATATCAATATCACATTAAYACCACATTTTTCTTTAATATCCAACCACCCTTGTTCTCATTTGAGTGCTAAAAGAAAATAACAGCCCACTGCAAACCACGAAGAAATAGTCACATGTAAAACAGGAGAGAATGAGGCTGTAAAACAGACAKATTGGATAGTGGCAAGCTTATGGAAAATCTATAAGGATGCATGGCATGTCAAAACATACGCAATATAAGCTTGCTACTTTTAGGTATTTTGCATGAAAGCAAGTGTATGGAAGGCAATGGCATCAAATCAGAAGTCATGCCCTAAGAAACAGGCAAAGAACTGAAGCCATACATAATCCTAACTACCAAATAGAAATATGAACAGATCTTAATGAMGTTCCTGGGGCTTAGCATGAGCGACATAGCTACAAAACTGAAAAAAACAACTTATGTTAAAACTGATGAAAGCTTCAAGYTGGGAGATATATCTGTGGTTTAACCTAATAGTTAACCATTAAGTAATACTTGATGCTTCTAATCCTACAAGAAATGAAAAATATTAGCATTTTAAACCACAAAGGCACTCTCTTTCTATGGCAAGTGTTAATGCCGGACCAAGTAGATTGTTTTTCAATTCAATTTCCTAACTGACTGTAAACTTCTATCCTGGRCATATCTTCATAGATGCATTTAAGCACTGCGGTGACAAGCCAATCCTTCCCATTCGTTCTCAGTGGTAACATAATTTAAGATAGTTCAGAATTATTACTCTTCCCTCCCAGGAAAAACTCAGTTAGCCTTAGGGCCAGGTGGTTTGAATTTGGCACAACTCTGTGTCTTTGCCAATAGAGATTCCTCAGAAAAAGCAGCATGTCATGACAGACTGTGTCCTGGAAGCACCCCCTACAGAAATCCCAGACCATATGGAAGCAGCACGCTTTCCCAGAGAGAACTTAACACCATGGTCCATCATTAAAAGGAAGCAAGAGAAAAGAGAATGGCTAAATCAAAACATAGAGTAGATTTAGTCAGTGACTCTAGAATCAAGTGGCTACCTTGGAGTAAGAAGAACTGATYTGAGCAAAATGTCTGAAGTGAAAAATTTTCCTGCTTGGAAACACGATTTCATCAAAACAGGAAATAAAAAATGTTACTTCAAGGATGCTTTCTCTTTTTCTCTGGWTTTCCATGTAAGGTAGCTATTTTCAATAACAATATATGAGTGGCATTGTATAAGGCACTGCTGGGGCCTCCTTTGGAACATAGTTTAGGATGCAGGATAGACACACTGGAGATGAATTCAGACGGGAATAATTTCAGAAAAGGCTACTAGAATGATACAAGGAAAAGAGAAGAACAACATGCGAAGAAAAAAAAAGAAATCACTGATCTGTTTATCACAGAAAAACAACTTGAGTATTTTTCGTAAATATATTAAATAGTAGGAGGACACACAGAACAGCTCTGTTTTCTATTGGATAAACTGGGTTTTGGTACAGCCTTCCAAGATAAGGGCTGTATTAAAATGGTCTTTGAGATAGTATTTAGGAGATGATTGCCTGAATCTGCAGGATATGAAGTCCATCTAGTCCTATCCCTAATGCTATCCCATTCTAGTAGAAATAAAGGCAAGAACTGAATATATCCTAATATCAGATCCAGTAGAATAGATYAGACTGCAACGCTAATTTTAGCTGGAAAATATGAGAGAGTGAAAGGTCTTGCAATAATAACAATAATACTTAAAAAAGTCCTACAGCAAAACCTTAGTTTTCAATTCCTAAACTTTGGATTCTTGTGCACTGAATGTTTAAGATCAAACTTTGCAAGTATTGTCCATTTGGAACCAGATAAGTACAAAACAGAACTGATTTGTGCAAGTTTAAATAGTGTTTTAGCGTTTCAGTGTTTAGCATTTGGAACCAGATTGCTTAAGATCTTTCCCTATAGTTGCGTCTATGCTAGTCAGTGTGATTGTAACACAAATTTGAAAGTAAGTTTGAAAATGGAACTGATTATCCAGTCAGTTACAGTACTTTCACGATGTTTCCAGTGAAGCCAAGGAGTCTGACCCAACCACAGTATTTTTACTTTCAATTCATTAATGCACAGATGTACTGTACTCTCTTCACTGGCTAAAAGCATATATCTTTGAGTCAGTGTATAAAGACAAAAATGAGAGTAAATTATTGCTGCTTTTTTATTTTATGTTTGTATTCAATATAGCTTGATTACTTGAAAGGAGTTGTAGCCAACATATTGCAGTATGAAACAATATCATGAAAAATACATGTCTTTTAATGCAAGGGTTGCACTGACAGTTTGTCACAGGCAAAATCTGCAGAATCAACAGAGACTAAATAAACAAGTCCAAACTTGAATTATCTAATGTAGCATTGTATATTTTTAACAATCTCTACTCTAATTTCATGTGCATAAACCAGCACTGTAAATTTTTTTGGTCCTGACTTAATAACACTTTGTTTCCAAGGCCAGCTGCAGCACTTTGTGATCCATCCCTTCTAACATCCGTGACAAAACACACTATTATGCTAYTGCTGCTTTTCCTAGGCTATTAGAGACTGCATCACTTTTAAAAAATAAGGCTGACAAGAATGTAATAGAAAAAATGATCCTTTTACCATTACTGATACACACTTTATGTTTCCCAACTAGGAAAAACAAAATGACATCACATTATCATTATATACGCTTCTGTCTCCCAGAATGTCCTTCAGGTGTTACAGTGACCAGAATACTTCCTGTGAAGGGCTGGGAAGCTGGATTTTTTTTTTAAAGCTAGCAGTCTGTTCTATAGAATAGATTTTCCTCTTTACAAGCCAGCTGGCCGTTCACTAAAAGAATGCTTATTATAGATATATTCTGACAGCAAATTTTAGCTAGTGATGGAATGTGATGCTGGCTAAGTATTCCTTCCAAATGCGTTAATTTTAGTTCCACTTCCCTTGTACTTACTTTTATTAGATGATTTATTTCTTTTCTTCTGTTATAGGAACTTCAGATACTAATAGAGATGGCTCAAGCTCCAAATCAAATCCATGGGAAAGCTGAACATATGAATTACAGGAAACCTAAGTTGTTTTATCTTATCATTCTTGACTATACCAATACCAAAATAAGAACTGTTAGAAAACACTACTTTCAGAATTAAGACAGATTTGGCACAATAACTGCCTGGTTTGCTGGCTTGCAATGTGACATTTATATGACTATTACAGACATATTAAGAATTTATCTTAAAATAAAACACCATAAATAAGAAAGAATATACTTCCAAAGTGCATAAAAATGTTTTCCCTTTTTTTCCATCACACTGGCAAAGAGGGAAATGATGAAGACTAAAACTTGCAGCCTCTTCAAAATGAAACAAAAAGACCTTCAGCTCATCTAAATTAGTACAGCTTCATTGATGACAGCAGTACCTTTTTTTTTTTTTTTTTAACTGATATAAGACTAGAAGAGCAATTCAACAGAAGTGATATTTCAGGCAAGTAGTTGGTTTCTTAACTCTCAACTCAGTTCAAAGGACTKCTTGCCTAATAAAATCATAAAATACATTTCTATTTACACTTTAAGGCTTACTGCTTTTTGTCTCTTGAATACATTAACTGAATATTGAACTCTCATTCACAACAACAGGACTTTGGTTTAAGAGTATAGAAGAGTGTCTGTCACCTATTATGCCAAAATGCTGCCACTCAGTAATACATCACTTTTGATCTATCATTGAATTAAGGTAAACCAGTCCAGGGAGGCTGGATTTACACGGAATTATGACTGTGAAGTATTTTCTTACTAAATCCCATAAAATATTTCTCCTATTTTTCTTGTACTAGATGTGAAACTAATTATAATTAGTTGATAATAGTTGTAAATTACTGTATTCTGCATCACCTCTCTCAGCCACTTTTTAATCCCTGGGTATCCGATCAGTCATCAAAGAAAATATAAAAAGAGAAGTTAATAAAATAGCTGAACTTCTGCTGTGCCTTTCATCCAAGATCCAGAATACTTTACAAGCATTAATTGTTTCACACACCCTTGTAAGATACCAAAGCATCGGTGCTGCCATGAAGAAATCAGCAGATACAGAGTGCATATAAGTTTGGTTCTGGTCTAAGAAATTGGTCAAAAATGTAATAAGGCATGCAGAATGAGCTACTCCTTTACCATATCATTCAACAGCCAAACATCAGACTTAAAGCATGTAAGCAACCCAAACAAAAGCTTTATTGAAATCTGAAATTGAAATTATCCACTTGTTTCTTTTCCACTGCAAAAACTGAAGTGAGCAAAGACAGTGCCTCCTTAGCATTTACTTCTAGTGACTGTGCTATGTGCTACAATCTTTACAATTAGATTACATTCGGGTAAAATTATAGCCCCAGCAACAAAGACAATTTTTATTACAGAAAAATAAAATCCACACAAGGAAGGGAGTGGAGAGGGATTACTTTCTTGCCCCCAGAAATAGTATATGCCTGTTTTAAGAAGCAATGATGCATTCTAGACTTTCCTGCTTCTCTCCTCTCCCTCCAAGGAGGGTTGAGGGTGACAAGCACAGCCGTAGGTATCTACATTATCGATTTCCACATTTCATGAGATTAATTCCAGCCCGTGCCTCTTTTGCTAACAAAACTAAATTTTAATGGAGAAACATTTACTACTTGTCCATTACAAACCAGTAATGTAACAGTAATACTAGTAAAACAATACTATTCTCCTTCCTGGAGTTCTGTGATACTTCATCTATCCCTTTTTCCACCCTCCATTTTTTTTTCTACAACTTTTTGCCCCTACTTCTGGGTATTTGGATGTTGGAATGCTTCTTTTGATTCCTCTCCCTCTTGCTTCATGCATTGCGCCTCACATGGTAGCATCTCATTGAGATAAACAATGCAAAGCTTCTGGATCAATGTGGAATTCAAGCAATCCCTTCTACATTTGAGGGTCATGCTTTACACAACATATTTCAGACCTATACAGCCTGCASTGTGGCAATATTATAGAATTAGATTAAGCAGAAAAGGAATTGTCATGCACTGATATTTTTCCAGAACTGATGAGCACTTATCCACTTCCACCATCAGCAGCAAGAACTAGCAGAAATTCAGCTGCCTTTAATCTGTTTATGATCACTAGTAATTCTGGCCAGCAAAAAGGACCCTACACGAGAGATGGGATTCATCACAATAACTTCAGACACCTACGATGCAGATGGCTGTGTTTGAGCTAGTTTTGTAGACTCCCTTTATAATCAATGAAGACCTGGAAGGTATGATTCATTTTCTTCAAAGGCAGAGATGTGTCTATTACTCTTCACTGGCTTTAATAGCAGTCCAGCCAGCTAGTTCAGACAAAGACATCCACACCACAAGTGCGTAAAGTTAGATTAAATGTATCCCTCCCATTGATATTGTTTGGGTAATTTGTAGATAATTGCATTGCTTCAGCAGCAATTGTATAAGCTTCTTCAAGATAGATAGAAATATCTATACTGTCACATGATATCAACAAAGTTACACTACAGCTTATTATYTGAAAAATGTGTAGGATAATACAGCAAAAAATATATGACTTCATATACAATCTCAGTAAYTTAAAACTCCTGTTCCTTTATTTCTGAGCCCTTTCATGCAGCAAGTGTAGAATTTTAAAGGACACTTAAATAGTTCCTACTTTTCTATTTCTACAGAACTGGCTTTCTAAGGTAGCACATGTCTAAAATGAATTCAAACACACACATRTGTTTATAAATTCCTTCTGCAAAGATTTAAGGATATGCAGGCATATTGACAATGAGTATAAATTCCATTRTGCTGTTCATTGTGCAAATATAGTTTCTTTGTATTCTAAATCCCCAATCACTTCCCTATTTCAAGTGTACTTTTATTATTCCAATAATATTGTACTTATCCTTGAAAAAAAATGAAACTCCATTTTACAAATCTTACTATGTACAATGTTAAGATTTTGTATAGAAGCTATTTTATTGTAACCATACTTTGCTATTCTTCCTCCACAGACACTTTTYCTAACAATATTAAGTAGCTGATACATTACCTAGGGATTCTAGGTGGTCCCCTTCTTAAGTAATAGCCTTCACCTTTGTCCCTGAAAAACTAATCATCGTCCTCTTACTCCTTTTACAGAAATAGCTTTCTGTGAAGCACTTAATTTTTTTCATCTCCTAACACGTCTATATTCAGATTTTGCAAAAAACTTTAACGTTTATATATATATATATAWAAAATATATAAACATAAATATATATTTATGTATGTATTTTCACCTTACATAGTCTCTTTAGACTTAAAGGCTCTTAAAGGCTTCTTTCTATTTTGGATACTGTCTCAAAGTTGCTGATCACTACAATCTGTCATTTAACTAGGTCCTTTCTTTATTACTGTCATCAGTCTTACTCTACTTTCAATCATTAAATATCAGGCAGTAACTCACATAACTGGTTTTCCTCAACTGTTAGTCTTGTAGAGTATAAACTAACCACATATCATGCACAAACTCCTGCAGTATTTTAAGTCCTCATGTTAGTCTGTTTTTCTATATACCACTTTTGTTCTATAAAAGCCATCACCTACTACAGGTTGAAAATAATAAAAATAGGAAAGTGTTTACTTTCTCCTCCCTACTTGTAACATTTAGAACAAACTCAGAAACTAGCATGAAATTAAACTCATTTAAAAAMCCTTGAAAACTTTCAGTAAAGTGAACAAAGTTTCTCAAATTTTAAATGTTGCTGTAGTCAAAATGACACAGAACGGGCAATAGTGTGTTTGTTTTTCAAATATTGTAGGTCTGAGGAGATTTTTTTGTATACTTCAATTATAAAAACATTTAAAACATACAAACTTGTGCAATTTTTATTTTAATGAAGATGAGAAGTTCATTAACGAAGATAAATATTTCATTAGATGTTAAATAAAACAAAGAGATTTTTTGGCTTCTCTCAGCACAAAATTCCTTTGAAAGATTAATTAATACATGCAAATTATGCAAATTAGACCCATGCAAATATTTTATGAAGACAATTAAGGGAACCATTAATTACTGCTTTTTTTGCTTCAGTGAGATTCATTCATTTAATTTTAATTTCACTTTAACTGTTTTGATGTATAATCTTGCAGCTAAGAACTTTATCTTTCCTAGTGGGTCACTTAAACTTATAAATTTCATCAAGTGAACAGCAACAGAAATCTGTAAAGATAGTCTCTGGGCTATGTTTAGTACCAAGAGAAAATTTTGACACAATGCACTCCTAGAAACTGCAAAACTGGAAGGGAATGTGAGCTCATTCTTGGACAAGGTTCAACTGCTGGAAAAGCAATTAATTTGCTTTGGCTGTGCTAATATAGGGGAATTAGAAAGTGTGACACAAGACAAATAGAAATAATTAGTTCTCCAAAATGATGTTCTCATTAATATGGTTTGAACAGTAGAAATAAAAAACACTATTGTGGCATGTCTGCATTCTGTCCCTAGCCACAGGAGGTAGAAAAATGCAAGATACAGCATTTTTCCACCTTTGTAGTTTACATGGTTGTGGCATTTATTTTTATCTTTTATTGAAGGATTTAAGAAAAACAAAGTGTGAGCCTGATCCTTTTTCTAAAACCTAATGAACTTACACTGTTTTCTTCCTGAGAAAATACGAAACTATAAATGTAAATGACTAGCCTTTTCACAACAGTACACTCAAGGTGCTGAACTGAAACTTTCATTTCRATATTGTTCATTTCAATCATGTTTAATGCCATGCAGTACACACCACTACAGCAAAAGATTGCTCTGTCAAAAGATTTTATGACATCTTCTCCAAATTTGATAACTCAAAAAAGTTTTCCTTCTCCGTAACAGGAACGCACATGCATGCAYTTGACAAGATAGATGGAAGTAAAATTTCTGTTGCTCTCACTTTTCACACTTAGAGCAGTTCTTACCACATTCTTCAGCAAGCAGTGAAAGTACAGCAGCGAAGCTGGTACTTTTCATAGAAGCAGGCTTTTGGGAGGCTGCTCAGAGCATTTGCTTACACCCCATACTTCTTCGGTCTTTGCAGCATTAAAAGTAAGGGAACATTATGTGTTACATCCTGAATATATTATACAGTTTTTTTTCCCCCCATTGGTAATATTGTTCACAGCTTGGGGACCAAGTCCCCACTTAAGGCATCACCCTTTCAAAGTTTTCCTGTGTACTTTCTTTTTATCTGAAGCTCGTATTAAATTGTAATGATTTAATCTATTTCTTATTCAAGTTAGGTAGCAGACTACATCTGACTGAAATGGAGAATTTTCTATTACTGTTTGCAGCCATGCCTATCTTGATGGTTTTTTGATGTTAACGTGATTACTATCATTAAGAAAATTCTCAAGTGTCATTATGACAGAGGTTAACCGAAAATATCCAAGAAAACTTCTAGAACTYGCACTGTAATAACTCTGTATAAACAGTATCCTGCCTTCAGAGGAACAGTTGATACGGGAAAATGCAAAGAAGGATTTCAAAGTGAAGAAGTTTTAACCTCTGAAATTCTTTTATTCTTTCAATGGTCATTGATTCTTTAAAAAAAAGTGGATAAAATACCTTCATGTTCCTAACYGGGTAGATATGTAATGGTTAAAAACATGGTGAATGACTATAAGAATTGTAAAACACTGAGAAGCATCTTCTCTCTTGACCATCAAYTTTTCAGCAGTCGGCTTGTTTGCAAACCTTTCATTAAATGTGGTTGTGCTTAATGACCTCTTCCTAGTCAAATCTTAGAAGTAGCATCCCATCTCCTACTTCCTGGACTATTCATTGGTCTTTGATACAAAGCCCAGTTCTCCCACTACATTGCTTATGTCTTCTTCAGTTTGATCTTTTTGCCTTTTGCTTCAGCTTCCCGTGTTCATTTCGCAGGGCTGAGGTGTTCCTCTCAATGTCTTCCCTCTCACTTCTTCATATATGAATTGTTTAACCCTCACACAGAAATCCAGCTACCATATCCAAGTGACAGAAGTCTTCATTTGTATTCCAGATCTATTTTCTTTCACCSTAAATAAAATCTCAGCCTGCTTTTCTGATTCTCTTTATTAATATTTAGTTACTATGGCAATCTCCAGTTGGGAAAATAARCCTGTTAATCTGTTAACCTTCAGAATCCTCCTCTCTGTTGGTCGTCTTCCTAGTCACGATGGACSTCTCTTTCTATCTGATCTGTTAGTGAAGTTCAAAGCTAAAGGCTCCTGCTCATTTGTTACTTCTGTCTCTTCGTTACCATATTGTATCTAAATTTCATAGATTCTTTTAATATAAAATCTCTGACCTTCATTTTTCTACCTTTTCTTTTTTTTTTTAGCTATAAATTCATATTCAAGGTCTCCTCACATCTCCTACTGCTGTCTGAGTTCAACATTTATACAGCAAAAATACTTTCCTAGCCTTCTTCTTTGAATTGTCACTCCCTCCTAATTCCTTCACTAGCTCTTCCCTTTCAATAACTACAAAAAACTTGAAAACTTGAAAGGTTTTGCCTTACCTTCCACCTTATGCATTATCACTTTTCAAAATGCTTCAAACTGGAGTGATGCTTCCAAAGAAGCATCCTCACAGTTTTTTTTTTCTGCTGTTTTTTRCAGTTAAGAAGAACCTCATATGATGTTCACAAAACTAACTCACCACTATACTCTATATCCAGATATCCAGTTGTGATAACTGGATTTGTAGGTGAAGCTGACAGCAAGACCTGAGACCAGTAATTGTACCTGAATCAGGTATATTATCAAGAATATAGGACCATGAAAATATATATATAATTTCCCACATCATTGAAGAAGTTATTTGCCAGCATGATCACTATCATTTCAGAGCCATTATCTCATCAAAAAATATCTGTGTAAGGCTTTAAGGGAAATGAGATTACCTGGCTATGTTTCTTTACTGATTTTTGGGTTGCTTCAGTCATTAAAAAATTTCTGTTGTAAGACAGTTTTACTTCATAGAAAAAACTGAATACTCTTCTGTGTTAATGACTGAAACATCCAAACATCCTTTGCTTCTTGCTGCTGCCAAAACACACCTGGAGACAGATCTGCCTTTTATGACTCAGCTTTCATTAAATTTTACCTTGTTTGTGAACTGACCAAAAAAAAAAAAAAAAAGAAAGAAAGAAAAATAAGTACTAATGCTTGTATGCTTGGTGTTTGTTGTCTGAGGTACAAAAAGCTGCTACTGGTTTATCTTCAGCTGTGTGGGCAGAAGAGTATAGCAAGTCTTAAGTCTGTGTAACAGAAGCTGAAGAATGAAGTTAAATGGAGCTTTGGGTTAGGAGGCTGGCAGAACCAAGATAAACTATATAATCCATTCCCCATTACCTAATGTGAGAAATTAAACTTATTCATTATTACTCTAGCTTCAAATGTCATTATCTGAGATGTTTAACCAAACTGATCATGTTTACGCATCTAGAAGTAACAGAAACTACAGTTCATGTTCTTTTTTTACAAAAGCTAAACATACAGGGCCAGTTTGATATGTGAGGGATTATCACAGCAAATAGAATAATAATCAAACAACGCTGATCAATATATGTTAGTGTGTTTTCAAAGCTATACCTACCAAAGAAAAAACTTGGAAAGACTTGACGCTAGATGCGCTTTGTCATTAACCTGCTATTTACAGAGGCTGGCCATCAGTCTGAGCAAATGCAGAGCAAGCACAGATGATGTGTTACATGCAGTCTTGGGATATAAATCAGCCTAATATTTGAGTGAGTAAATTCTATCTAATTTTGCATATGTCTATATTATGAGAAAGCATGTTGGAACATATAAAAGGGAGGGAAAAGACATGAAGGGCAGAATGAAAACATTAGCTATGGGAAGATTTAAGTTCAGTGCCCTGATCTACCACAGATTTCCAACATATCCTTGATCAAGCTCCTWAGCCCCTCTATAATATAAAGATAATTGCTTTGTTCTGCATCACAGGAGTATTTTCTGATGTGAAGATTAAATCCATTAAAGACTACAAAGTTGTTCAGACATTATAACGATAACATTTTTTCTAGCTTTTCAGTTACATCTGACATAGCTCAAAATAATTTATCTGAGACAGAACCCAAGGTTGAAAACTGGACTTGTTAAAAAAGATAAGGAATTCTGTTCTCCAAAACATACATTCATGCAGAAATAGATTATAATAAATCATGTGACTCTGAAAATAAATAACAGTAATGTAAGGACCATTTTAGGACTAGCAAATTTTGATAGCTTTACAAAATTACRACTTGCTCATCTGTCCCTAAAGAGTTTCTCAGAAGTATTATGCAAAACTTGCTTTCCTTCAGCCTGATGTCTGATTTTTTTTTCTGCTTAAATATACACATTTGTTCTAACAATTAGAATCATACGCTCTTAATAAATGATTTTTCTTGAATCTCTGTTAAAATCAATCTTTCTTCTTTATATATTTCTTCATATTATTACTCTTGAAAGCTTCACAGAGAAATTGAATTTATATTGTAAAAAAGGAAAAAGGTAGGTTTTACGGAAAGTTTCAATACTGAAAGTTATGTAGCAATAGAAGTCAAAGATGTTTCAAAGAAGAGAGAAAATACAGGAATATTCTAACATATGAGAACACTAAAAAAAAATGCATATCGAGTTCTCCACTTGGCCAAAGGGTTACTGTCTGAGTGTAGGTTAGTCACACAGAGCACAAAGTATCRCAAGATCTTAAGTCTTCTGAAAGTTTGTGAGCTTGGATTTCTTTTTAAGAATAAACTTTTTTTTTGTTTTTACTTTTYTTTTCTTACCAGTATTGGTTCYACATCTCAGATAAGTGTTATGAAATGCAGAATCTAGCTAGCCATAGATAACGGGACAGAGAAATCCACAAAGATTGTCTCATGAACATTTACATGACACCACTAAATATGGTAGGGGAACAGTGGCATGGCCCTTCCTCTTGACATTAATCGAATAATAATTCTTTCTTTCTTTCTTTCTTTCTTTCTAATGTATAAATAAGCCATAAATCTCCAAGGAATATAACCCAGGTCTAGAATGTCGTATATTCAAAAGTATTCTATATGAGCATAAAGGGCTTGATTCAACATCTGGTATGACTTCGGTCAGCCTTAGGTATTCTGCCTGGCTTCCAGCTGCCACTTCAGAAAGGCCTGGATCTTCCATGGACCTGATAACCCTGTGCAGATACCCTGTGTGTCTCAGATACCATGAAGGTACTAAGTATCTACTTGTGGGAAACTGAATCACTTTTTAAAAGGTATAAGAATTAATGCTAATATATATAACAACTTATAATTAACATAACAAATAYATATAACACATAAAATCTCTTTTCAGAATTTTAAATGATATACAGGAATAAGGTGAGGACTAGACTCTCCTTGGCAGATTATTTCACATGGCTTGCTATGAGAACTTTTCTTCTTTTGATGCAGGTGGTGACTGAGGCAGTCAAAAAGGCCAACTGAATAGGATGAGTCCTGTTCACATTTAATGTTTTAAATTAAATTGAATTCAAAATTCAAAATATTTGAAATCTGATCCATGTTTGATATTTATTTTCACTTACGCTGGTTGTAGTACTTTTCAGGAAAGAGATTTTGCTCTCCTGRTATAATAGATTTCCTCCTGTACGTGCTAACTGGATAAAGTAACTTATTAAATACTTGTTTGTACTAGTAGTACAAGGACTACTTGTACTAGTAGTACTAGTAGTCCTCTAAAGCATAATATAGAATAATAATATGGAATAATAGTATTTTTAGTAAAATTGAATTTATTGCTGTTAATTTGCCATAAAAGTTCTCTCACACTTGCTTTACAGGAAAAGTCATACCAAGGGAAATGTAAGCCTTAGAAAAAAACTCAGAGCATGAATTATTTTGAGGTCTGTTGACCATGTAGTCTTAAGGACTTCACAGAGGAATGCAACATTAACGTTAGCGATGAAATTCCTTTATAAGATGTGGCACACAAAAACATTAGGCTTTTTTAATTCTCCGTAGTAGCTTCAAAAATGAACACTAAGAAAAACTGTTCATTATTGTATGTATTACAGCTGACAGGTTACCACTTTCCAGCAGGGCCTAAGAAACAGTGAGTGTGAAAGTAAGGAGGAAACAAAGTGATGGCCCCTTGCGCAGGGCAGAGGCTAACACTGTTAAACAGCTACACTCAGCAGAAGATCTGAGCTCCCCAACAAACCTACAGGGGCACGGGATTATAATTAAATTGTGAATGGACTAGAAATCTACTTTGTTTACATTTGTTCCATGATAGGCTATATAAACACCATTTCACTGAAAAGAGATTTTTAGCTTGTTTAAAACAAAACAAAACAAAACAAAACAAAACAGAAAAACAAAGCAAAGCAAAAAGCGGTCTTTCATTCTTTCTTTAGAAGGGATTTTCTTCTGTTTAGAAGGGATTTGTTTTTCAGCTGAAAAGACCATACTGAAAATGTGTGTTTTACCAGTCTGTTTAGGCTTCAGTTACCATCTGAGGGAGAAGATGAAGGGAATGGATTACTTATGGGAAATACAAGTAGACAGGATGGTGGCGCGGTGCACCCATCGAAATTTCCTGGGTAGTGAGACAACTGGGGTGGCCTCAGAAGTCTTTGCATTAGGTAAGAATTCATCCATCCCATCCTTCCTCCTTTGAATACCCCCAAACTTAGAGGAGGAAGGGAGGAAGAAAAGAATGAAAATAATACAAGTTAAATAAAAATTCTAAACAGAGTCTTAATAGTCTCTTTGGTGCACAACATGTTTTATTTAACGTTCTTATTGTCCTGAGTTTTCCCATTTGACTCTGTTCACGCTTAGTCATTAATTTTACACACAGATATTTTAAAAGTGTACTAAAGTACCATGTTGGAAGAAAGCCTCTGATTGATTAATCATTTATCTCAGTAGAAAAGCCATGAACACATCTGATTTCCAGCTACTTCATATATACGGCTATAAAACGAGATGTAAATTGCAATAGATAGCAATTTCAACGGAAATGTGAAAAAGTTTATGTCTGTGAGTGTGAATGAGGGAGCTAAGAATACACTGCAACATATATGTAACAGTTTATTAATTATGTGCCCCTCATTTGCTTTGTTTAGTGATACTCCTGTTACAGGATTATATAGCTAAAAGTTTAAAAGCATAGGTAACAATGACCTATGAAAGTATGAAACAATAGTCTGTTTATTGCCTGTAATCAATACCACCTTCTATTTACGTAAGTTAATGAATGTTGTCTTTAATTGATTAGCTTGGCTTGAAAAGCTGCCAAAGTACTAGACTCCTGGGCTGGGGAAAATGTTATCGTTTGGTTTCTCTGTATTGTTAGATAATCTCATTTTTATTTGTGGTCAAGAAAATATGAGGCAAAATAAATCTTTGTTGCATGTTTCCTCAAYGGGTATTCAAATATTATTTACAAAAGACAGACAAACTAACAAGAGATGTTATAAATATTTCATGTACAATCTAGGTACAAAATCAGAACTGCACTGAGTTTATTAGAGACAAAAAAAAATCAGAAACACATATTTCTTTAAAACCTGTGAGCTGCTAAAGCTCGTAAGGCTCATTCTTCACAGGAAAAATAAAAGCAAATATTTAAATTAGAGTACAGGGAGAGAGCCTTGTTCTTTCTAAAATGTAGAAAAATTAGAGCACCTAGTTGTCGAATTATTCCTTCTGCAACAATAATGAAATTCAAGGCACTGCACACAGATTAATGTTGTTATTTATTATTATGTATATAATTTCATTGAAGTGCATAGCACTATACAGATGAATAATAAGTGCATGACCCTGACATTAATACAAGGTGCTGAACACTGCAGTCAAAAAGCAGCTGTAGTTTAAGACTCTAATCAGAAGGAAAGTAAAACATTATAAGTGTGCATTATGGGATTAGGAACAATTTTTAACCAACAGATATTTTAGGAAGACTGAGCAAAAAYAGAATAACATAGAGTGGACTAATAAAGTGAGTTAGGATAGCTGCTCCACTAAATGTCAGTGAGGGTTAGACACTAAACTTCTAACACCATCATTTAACTTTGCAACATTTTTGCACTACGTCTGCAAATATCTTTTCTTGAGAACGTGAAAGACGTTCTCAAGACGGCGAGGAAGACATACTACCTTAGTTTCTAAAATTCAAYGGTGTATGTGCATATGTTTCATAAATGTACCAACTTGTTTGATAAACTCTGGCATACACAAAAGGATCAATAACAAGACAGCAGACATCACTCCCTGTTGGGTCACTACAATAGCTTTGCTCCATTCTGTTGCCTTCTTCACACTTTTCTGGTAGCTCAGCTCACTACTCTTACCTAGAGGTGCTAGAATAATATTGGCAATGGCAATCACATTACAGAGACAGTCCTATCTTATGTCTGCAGACTATAGCTCTAGACACTGAAACCAGTTGTCTTACGGAACTTCAGAAATCTTGAGAGTGGAAAACTTAGGGAGGAAACCTGATAATTAGTCAAGAAAAAAAAAAGAAAAAAAAAAGAAAACCACAAATTGCTCTATGTCACATTGCTGAAAGTCCCACTCTCACAAGACATGATACTTTGTAATAGACAGACCTTGTTTCTGATTGATGACTCTTAACCTGAAAAAATTACTTCTGAGTTGTTGTCCTTGACAAAATAATGCTTTTTTTTAACTCTGGCCTAATGGAATAATAGGCTGAGTATCCCCAGATTCAAAGACAAACTTCAGAGGAAAGTTAATTGCTAGAGAAAAGAAGTCTACTGTTTTGTCGGTGCTGCTTTAGAAGACCTTTTTATACATGTGTGGGTCTAGATAGTCAGCTGTTTGTTTCCATAAGCAGCCTAACTAAGTAGCAGATGTTTCCTCGGGCAGTTATTCAATATATCTAGAAAAAAAATCTCTTTGCCTTCCAGACTTCTGACAGCTTTGTTTCCAGCTCCTGACTTCTTTTCCCTGCTGAAATGTCCAACCTTTACAGCAGGCCTGTGCAACAGGTGGGCTGTGGGTCTCTTGCAGCTTGAGAAAACCATTTGTTTGGCCCATCAGCTGCTGAGAAGCATCATGTACTGTTTGATTTGTCCAGCTGCCAAGAGGCAGCAACAAGATGTCCAGCAGAAAACGCTTATCTCCTAGCTTGTCAAGGATCCCTCAGAATGCATGCATCTCCTGTTCAGCCACCTGGTCATCCAGCAGACACATACCTCCAGACCATACATGCACAGTATGGTCTCATGCACAGTCAGCAAGTTGGTCAAGTGGAGTAATGCAAAGGATTTGGGCTATTCAGAAGTAATATCTAAGGAGGGGGAGCAGGGAGGAGGAGGGTGTTGATCAAGAGGAAAATGGGAGTGTGGCAGTATTAGGAAAGCTGAAATAGTCCTAGAATGGGTGAAGGAAAATCAGGAATATTGCATAGGAAAGTGAAAATGTATTTTCATTCTGAAAATGACCTGATAAATCCATTTGAGAGTCCTGACTCTACCCAAACCCCTTTCTGCTAGAAGCCCCATGCAGTAGTAAATGAGTAACAAATCCGTAATATTTTTTAAGTGGCAATAAAAATGGAATAACTGATGAACAAACGTCAATTGAATCAAAATCAAGAATTTACAAGTGATTTAGTTGAGATATATATTTAATATTTCTAAGACATCCTAGTAAGAGAAAAGGCAAGAAAAATACTTGGTAAAATGTATAAAGGATAAAGAGTTTTTCTTTTCCTGAGTCCAGTTAATTTATACTATAGCAAATATATCACCATCGGTTTACATGGCATTATTCATATGGATGACCTTGTCTTTGAGAAACTATAGGAGCAAATGGAATTTCCTTTGATTTGTAAGAGCAGGAGGAACACTGATAGGAATGGGCAGGCGTTTGCAAAGACAGAAGGAAGAAGATCCGGAAAAAAGATACAATTATTGGAGGGACTCTATAGACAGATAGTGGATAAGTAGAAATAGACTTTATTCTAGTGACCACAGTCAATATCATGGACAAAATAAATGAAGGGAAGATCTTAAGAAAAGACATTTTAGTTAAGTATGCTGCAGAGAGAACTAATCTCCCTAGAAAAGAAATAGATGACCTATCATTTGAGGAGTTTGAAAACTATTTTTTAAAAAATCATTAACTAATTTGAGAACAGTCTTGTGCTAGAGAATATGTCCTTATTGATCACAATAATTTTCTCTAAGTCTACAACCATAAGTACATGTAAAACTTAAGATATCAAGAAATTAGAAGAAGCCTGATGCAGCTGGACTTGAAAGAAAAGAGAGAAAATGGGAGGTAGGGGGATGACAGGAACTGGTTGGACAAACAGATAAAAAGTTGGCACTAGAAAAGCCTGTGAGAGGGAACTCGTAACAAGAAATAGTTAGCTGACAAAACTGAAGCTGAGTGACCAAGTCATTTGAATTGACTAGAGAATAAAAGAATCTAGTAGTTGAGAACAGAAATTAAAAAAAAAAATAGAGGAGAGGACACAGATATGGCAACAAAATCAGATAAAGCTCTCTGAATAAAAAAAAAAATCTCTTAGAAGAAGAAATCTTGACAAGTAACTGTATATGCGACAAATGGATGCTGTACTATGGAGACATCTGAAACTTGCTTAACAAGGATATTAGGTGCAAGAAGTTGAGTTGAGAGGTTGGAATTATGACTAGACATGAATAGAAACATGCATTAAAAAGCCTGATTTTATGAGATAAAAAAGAGAGAAAAAAAGAGATTGTAAGACTTGAAAATGGGTATTAGGACTGACACAAAAGCCAGAGGTGAGAAAGAAACAAGAATAAGACAGCTTGATGGGAACACTGTTAAAAGGCATACAGTTTGCAAGAAAAATGGAAGGAAGATTCTATGCTCAAGAGCACAAAATATAGCCCAAGATKTTTTTTTTTATTTAATATCTCAACAAACATCTTTAAAACTCCAATGGCAAAATGGTCATTCCTTTGGTCACACAGCTCGTAACAATGCATTTTTCAATTACTATGTTAGTTCTATCACTGCAAATGTAAGATTCAAGTTTTACTTGATCCATAAGGCTGTCTGTCACATGTCACCTCATGGTGAAACTTCAGATTGCTTAGTTCACTGTTTAAAAGGAATGTTTGGAAACCGGTTGCCTATAACCCTAGGACATTACCGAAGTTTTTAAGCTAAACAGTCAACTACTAGGAAATGCCAAAGTTAAGATTTAACATATGAAAGAAATTGAGAAAATGGTTCTGTAATGATGCCTTTTCCGTAAAGCATGCTGTCTGATCATCAAAGAATTATACATGCAACAGGTATTATATAAAGTATGAGGACACACACTGAGCACTGAAGATAAATAATATATTGGACAGAAATCCATTAATTCAACTCTCCTCTTACCCCCTGAACTGAAYGAGGCAGGGTACTGTGAAAAATACAGTATCTAATCATATAATTAAAGATTGTATCGTGATGCGTACACAAAGAAGACTGAACAAAGGTAAGGAAGACAACCTTAATTCTACCATTTCCTAATTTTGGAATACTTGACTTTAAAGCCTTGATAATAGCCTTTTCCAATAAACTTTTTGATCTCATAAAAAATATTGTCCCACACTTAGACATGCTTTTGTCCAAGACTTTCACATCAGAAACAAAAGTACATGGAAAGGCTTCACAGAACCACTAACAGTGCCCTTTCAGTGTGTAAGTCCTAAGATAGATATCTTTCAAATACAAATATAGCGAGAAAGACTCAAAGACTGTCATTTGCTGAGATTATTACACTGACTTTACTTGTTGAAAAATAGATTAAACAAGTTKCAAATCAAGGCAGAAAACAATTTAGGTTACGTTTTCAGACAAATGATTGAAGATACGTCTAAGCAATTTTTATTTATGTGGAGAGCAGCTGCAGGGCAGCTTTTGCTTAGTACTTGGACAGCAAAAAGCACACATTAAGCAAATGCAAAGTTAATTCACAATTTCTTTCTCACTCTTTCTCCATAGCCCTCAAAGGCTTTAAAAGAAGTAGTTCATATGGGACTACACAGGCAGTGTGCTAAGTTGCAGTTGCTCTTTTTCTCTATTTCTTGAACTGTTCAACAACTCCATTTCCTGCATGATACTTGGGGAAGGAAAATAGACCCTCTGCTTGCTTACTGCCCAGTAAAAAGAGCTTCCGAGAAGCTGTGAACACAGTACAAAAGGAGCTCCTGGAAGCTTTTATATGTGTGGCAGCAGAGTGGCTCTTTTTCTTATATCTGGCAAGAAGAGTTTGAAGCCGTTTAGCATTACATGTAACTGTRCTGTTAGTATGAGTCTACAGCCACGGTGAAAAACTAGGATAGGATAGGAATTGGGACCTTCTGGGAAAGCGTGACATCCACAAATCCATAGGCCCAGATGGTACTGAGGGAGCTGGMAGATGTTGTTGCCAAGCCGCTCTCCATCATCTTTGCAAGGTCCTGCAGAACTGGAGAGGTGCCTGAGGACTGGAAGAAAGCCAATGTCACTCCAGCCTTCCAAAAGGGCAAGGAGGAGGACCCAGGCAACTATAAGCCAGTCAGCCTCACCTCCATCCCTGGAAAGATGATGGAACAGCTCATTCTGGATGTCATCTCCAGACATATGGAGGARAARAAGGTGATCAGGAGTAGCCAGCATGGATTCACCAAGGGGAAATCCTGCTTAAGCAACCTGATAGCCTTCTAGGATGGAATGACTGGCTGGGTAGATGAGGGSAGAGCAGTGGACATTGTGTACCTTGACTTCAGCAAGGCTTTTGACACTGTCTCCCACAACATCCTCCTACAGAAGCTCAGGAAGTGTGGGTTAGATGAGTGGACAGTGAGGTGGCTTGAGAACTGGCTGAAAGACAGAGCTCAGAGGGTCATCATCAGTGGCATGGAGTGCAGTTGGAGGCATGTGGCTAGTGGCATCCCCCAGGGCTCAGTCCTGGGTCCCATCCTGTTCAACCTCTTCATCACTGACCTGAACGAGGGGACGGAGTGCTTCCTCAGCAAGTTTACAGATGATCCCAAGCTGGGAGGAGTGGCTGATACACCTAAGGGCTGTGATGCCATTCAGAGAGACCTGGACAGGCTGTAGAGCTGGGCAGAGAGGAACCTCCTGAGGTTCAACAAGGGCAAGTGCAGAGTCCTGCACCTAGGCAGGAATAACTCCATGCACCAGTACAAGCTGGGGGCTGACCTTGTGGAGAGCAGCTCTGCAGAGAAGGACCTGGGAGTGCCGGTGGATGACAAATTGACCTTGAGCCAGCAATGTGCCCTTGTGGCCAAGAAGGCCAATGGTCTCCTGGGKTGCATAAGGAAGAGTGTTGCCAGCAGGTCGAGGGAGGTGATCCTGCCCCTTACTCAGCCCTGGGGAGGCCTCATCTCGAGTGCTGTGTCCAGCTCTGGGCTCCCGAGGACAAGAGAGACATGGAGCTACTGGAGAGAGTCCAGTGTAGGGCTACGAAGATGATCAGAGGGCTGGAGCACCTGCCCTGTGAGGAACGGCTGCGAGAGCTGGGCCTGTTCAGCGTGGGGAAGAGAAGACTGAGGGGGGATCTGATCAATGTGTACAAGTACCTGAAGGGAGGGTGTAAAGGGGATGGGGACAAACTCTTTTCAGTTGTCCCCTGTGACAGGACAAGAGGCAATGGGCAGAAATTGAAGCACAGGAAGTTCCGTCTGATCGTGAGGGGGAATTTCTTCCCTGTGAGAGTGACAGAGCCCTGGCACAGGTTGCCCAGAGAGGTTGTGGAGTCTCCTTCTCTGGAGATCTTCAAGGCCTGCCTGGATGCAACCCTGTCTACCATGGTCTAGGTGACCCTGCTGAGTGGGGAGGTTGGACTAGATGATCTCCAGAGGTCCCTTCCAACCTTACCCATTCTGTGATTCTTTGATAAAGGCCAGAAAAAATGGTCTGTGGGAAAAGGCTTAGAAAGCATACATTCATTTTGTTAAGGGACAAGGAGAGTAGATAACTGACAGATTTATACAGAGAAAGGCTGACAATTTGCTAGAGGGAAAAATATATATACGCATATTTGCAACAGAATAAGGACCTGAGATACGAAATCCTGATTGTTGGTCAAAGAGAACAAATACTGGGCTAGAGAAGAACATCTAGGAGGGGAATACTGATGGAGAGAGTGGAGTGGGAAAAGAAAACTTTCAGAATGGGCAAAGGGTAAATTATCTCTTGGAACACAAAAAAAGTTGAGAAAAAAACCCCACCAACATATAAGCCTGAGAATTCAATGAAGCTAGACAGGGTGAGAAGAAAAAACTGTTAGTGCAGAGTGACAGAGCTGATTTCAGAAGCTGGAATGAAAGGATGTGGAAGTTAGAAAAGAGTTGAAAGAGAGTGGAAAAGAGGCAGCATTACCAGAAAATAAGAAAGAAATGGAGTAGATAAGCAAAATAGCAGCCTGTGAGACAGATACTTTGGTTAAGGTTCCTGTTCTCAAGAGGACAGATTTGGGAAGAAAGCAAAAAACCAGCAAAATGAGGTTAGGAAAAGGAAGACAGGAGACAGACATCATGTGAAAAGACTAGTCAATAGGGAATACAGTGCAGAAGTAGAAAATAAAAATTTTAGTGAGTTTAGGTAATGTTTAAAGGAAGCAGTGTTTAAATGGAACGAAGATTATGCATACACACGATTGGGGAGGAAAACTCTTGGGAGACAGAACATTAGGAATGTGAGATTTATACAGGAAAAGAAAAACTAATAATGTAGGCAGATAAATATATGATAGGTAAGCAAATGGAGAAGAAAAAGCCAATGGAAAAAAGGCAGAAAATAGGAGCGTCAGTAAATGTCATTGTTCTATTGCTTAATAAGAGGTCTGGTAACAAAACAGTAAAAGTCAAAACATTTTCTTGTATGGTACCTTTTTGTGTGGGATGAGGGGGTCTTGGGAAACCGGATTGGGAGCTAGGCATAGGCATCTAGTGAACCTACAATATGTATGGAGAAGAGGATAATCTGCTTTATTGTTATTTTAAACAAAAGCAAGAAAGAAAACATTTAAAACTAGTGTCTACAGCAGTTCCTAATAATAACTTAGTATCTGCTTGTATCTGTTAAAATATATGTAAGTATGCTTGAGCCCCATATTTGGATTTTTTTATTATGATTATTTGCTAGCATTTTATAGATAATCCCGTAAACTGTTATCTACCTCATATTTAAAAAAAAGAACTAAAATACCCTTTATTGCTTCTTTTTTATAGTCTCATATTCAAATTCCCTTTTTATGTATCTTTCTCATTTTAAAAAAGACTTTACATAAACTAAAATGTGATTTTGAATGAGCGTCACATCACAAAAAAAAGAAAGAACATACTCCACTTATTGACAAATGCAATCATCTTTTACACTTAAATTAGCCCCATTCCTTACTCACAAAACTGATATTTAGAAATATCAACATTAAATACATTTTCAATTGACAGGAWTCTTTTTTATTTATAATAAATAGTATTTAAAATCCTTATTTTTGATCATAATTTCTTTGCATAATATTTTATTAAATACTAAAATTACACTTGCTAGTTCAATTATTTCACTTCCCCACAGAATACTGAAGCGCTCCTACATTTATCTGCTTAGTTATAGAACTGCGTAGCGTGTTCAATACAGTAAATTTGTAAGATTAATGATTGTTGTTAAAGACACTACTATTCCAGCCATACTTTGATATATTTATAGAGATAGATAAAGGCATGGATATACTTTTGAGAGGAATAACAAAGGCACAGGTATTTCCCAAGTAAATATTTCTTCCAGAAACTAAAAGAATAAAAGATATAGTATTACATTCTGTATTATAGAATATATTGTACATTCTATGGAATAATTCTTCTACAGTGTATAGTACAGTATATAACATATCATTTACAGATAAAGAAACACAATCTAAATCTGAATCAATCTGAAAAAAAATGGGAGGGACATGCTCTTTGTTGCCTCTGTGAAAACTGGAAAAAGCTTTGGAAAAATCCCAGTCTCAGCCATTGAAAATAATTTGTAGTTTTACAGCTAAATTCACTAGTGAATCCATCTCTACTGAGCATACTTTACGCCAGGGCTGCAGGAATTAAGCATTTCTTTCCCTGCAGTTGCCTCTCCTCATTTCTGCAAACCTTTTGTGTGTCAAATACTGAAATAAGAATACAGAGGTTATCTTTGCTTTCCTCTCAGTGCTCCCTTTCCTGATATCTAGGCTGATGCAGAGGAAGAAACAGAACGCGCACTGAAAGCAGGAGGGGACGTGAGCTTGATGGGGGGACCTGGAGGAGACAGCCTGCGATGCGGTACCAAGCAGGAAAGCCGGATAAGGGGGATGTAAGAGGCATGTGGATTCCCCAAATGGCTGGACAAGCAGAGCAGGCAACAAGAAGGGTCAGACAGAGACGGGGACTAGAGACTGGGGTCACTGAGAACAGAAGGCACTTGCAGCTGAAGAAATAACCAGGGTGGCAGGGAACTGAGTCCAGAGAGAAGGCTTGGAGAATGGCTATCTAGGCATTATGAGCTTAGGAGGAAAAAAAATGTAGAGTCAAGAAAGAGATTGAGATTAGCTATTGACAAAAACTGGACTTGAAGCGAGGAAAACACACCCAGGAGGAACTGGGACACAGAGATGCAGTAGCAGCAGGAATGCACACTCAAGGGGGCACAGAGTAAAGGAAGCTTTTGGGGAACCTCCAATACTGGCAGTAAACCCAAGGAAACCTGATAGTTAGCATTACTCTTCTGTTAATAGCTATTTCTGCAACCTGTCACCTTTATTATGGCTGATGCACAAAGACAATAGCCTCCTACTGTTATATTTGTTTCATAGAGCTACACGTTATACAGTTCTATGTGGTAGATCTAAAAGTTACAAGCTGCTTTATATGATGGTGAAGCTAAATATAATAAGCTAAGAAACTACTAAGTCTACTTCTTGCTTCCTTTCCCTCCCTAAAATCTGTTTTACTTGTATGTTAAGACTGCAAAGTAGAGACAGAAAATGTCAGAATTAAGGTTGCCTTTGCAGTATGACCCAGTATCATGATCAAACTATATTATGGTCCAGTCTTTAATTAAATAATATGTTTGTTTGTTTGCATGTTTGCTTTTCCTTGCATTTCCTTGGACAGATGAATAATGGAAAAGTAATCATTAATGGTAATGTTGCCTGTAAGACCTTAATTTCRTTTGTTGCAGAAATTGTAATATATATAATGAGCATAAGTAGGCAGAGGACAGCTGGAAGAGAAAGAATAATCATGGTTAAAAAACCTAAATGTTGTTCCCATAATTTGGGATTGGGTCCTTTAAAATACATATTTCTAGCATACTTACTAATTATTTGTTGCTGATTTTATGAATATCCAGCTTGGCATTTCAGTTCAGAATTGAAACTAACTTGAACAAGAACAGTAATCTGAATACATATGTGCTAAAAACACAGTGTATCCTAAAGAAATGTCCCTCGTTACTTGAAARTTAAACAACTTGTCACTTTAATCTTTCTGTGACTCAGTTTCTCATCTTTAAAATGGGACCACTCCAATCTTGACTTYGCTGTAGGAATGTTCTGAAGATGAAATAATTAATCTTTGCAAATAGCTCACATACCGCAGTGACCAGTGCAATAAAAAGGCTTCCAATGAAATTAGAAGTTTATCTTCTCACCAGTGTTTTTGTAGCAAAAAAAGGCACAGGGCAGCAAAAAAATTGTGACAAAATAACATAACGACTGGATTCTTACTAAACAAATTCCATCAAATGGTGCTTTCAATAAGGCATACATTTTATGGAAGGAAAAACATGATTCTGGAACAAAAAACATCATGACATATACCCACTTCACAGGCAACTTTTAATCTGGCATAATCTATCTGCTGAGTTACTGACTTTGCAGACGTAACTTGCTTTAAATATAAACATCTATGTGTATATGCATGTGTGCTTTTCTTACATAAGAACTTATTGCCTTTTTTTTTGCTTTTCTTACATAAGAACTTATTGCCTTTTTTTTATATTTGCTTTGTATGCTCAACACATTAAAAGCTCATTGATTTTTTATTTTGTCGTTACAGCCTCTTTGTGGTACACCAGTAACAACTCTATAGGAGTTAGAAAAAGTGATTAAATAACACACAGAAGATGTCAAATGATACTGTTAAGATGATTGACTTCAAAATGCGAAATAAAAGCAATTGAGAGTGATTACTGGAGCTAATCATTTTAGGCTTGCCTTTGAAAATTACACCTTCATCTGCAACTGAAAACAAATGCTATTTTTGCTGTTTAGTATTCATGTAGGTAGCCTTAGCTTGTTGACTGCAGAAGGTATTATAAATGCTATCTTAAAAATTTGTTCTTTATTATTATCTCTGTGTTTGCAATATATATACATTTAGATTCACAGGGGAGGTATTATGACTCCCTTTCGTATTTCATGTATAAATGTACTCAGCAGAATTGTTTTATTAAAATGTAAATAATGGGATATAGAACGTTTGGTAAATGAAAAATCCAAAAAGGGAATAAACAGTTTACTTATCATTAAAGTAGCTTACTGAAGCACACCTTTCACTATCTGCCACTGAATACTAGCTATGAAGTTCTCATCAGGCCCTGAATGTTACCCATTTGAATTAGCCATTTAAATACTTAAAAGCCTCGAAATGTTTCAAATATATCTTTCAAAACATTGTTATCCTAAATCTAACTAAATATATTCAAAAAAAACCTGCATCCAGCATGTCTAAGATCCAACCCAGCATTGCTTCAAATTAATTATTCTTCTTTAATTGCTTTGTACAAACAGAAATGACCTATTAATTTAAAGAAAATCTATCAGCACAGAATGTATTCTCTCTTAGAAACAAGCAAGATGAACTTGACCTTGTTTGAACTTGTTTTGATGTGGCCCAGATGGTAGGCTACATGCTTGAATAGCAGTCTAAAGCTGAGGAAAAACTCATATAGCAAGATCTAGATTTATAGCCTTTTGCAAATTCCTACCTTGTATTGTCCTTTCAGCATCTGTTCTGCCCCCGCTGCGGTCAGCTTCTATCTCTGGGGTCAGAGAGTCTAGAAGCATAGAAAGGTAAGACTGACACATATTTCATTTGATTCTTATAGCCCTTTTTACAACCTGTTACTCCAATGCTGAATTACAATACAATCAACCTTTGTCAGTTTTTTTTTAATGTTGAACAATGACTGGAGGCCAGCACAATTTTTTTTTTTTTTTCGTTAGACTACAAAGATTAATGAGCAATAGATTTTTCAAGCTTAAAAGAGGTGGGGGGGGGAGAAAAAAAATGACTTGTTAAGCTAATAATATAAAGTTGTACTAGTTTGGTCTTGCTCTCCAGTTAATTTTTTTGCACATGATATACATAGTTACAGAAAAACAAACGGAGAAAAGAGACTGTATCACACACACACACAAATTATGTTATAAATTACCGATATTATAAACTGCTTTTGGCACTTACATTTAAAGTTAATGACACGGAGGCAAAAACTGGCTTCTTACCATTTAGGACCCTGAGACTATCTGTTGAAGCTGCCTGTTTCAGTGTCTGTTCTGCTTGCTCCCGTCGCTTAGTCTCAAATTCAAGTGCTTCCTGCAATTTCCTCTTTGCCTTCTTTTCCTTCTTTAACCTTTTCTGAATTATTGCTGGGAAAAAATAAAATCAGTATACTCACATTTGGATTTGAAACTTGGTTACATGATTAGCTATTAAGAGTTCCCAGAAATGACACAACTGCATCAGTTCATATAAATAGCTTAATTTTACAGCACTGATTTAAAATACTTGGTATTTGCTGGAATCACCAGAGGATAGTTTAAGAGCCGCTGTTCGATACTATGCTATTGAAAATCGAATATTCAGCTATAGTAATTTTTAGAAACAGAGATGAGGATCTGCAAACGCCCAGATCAGAAAGCCCTGGACCTGGCCACCAAATCTACTTTCCGTGCCGCTCCGACGGAGACACGCTGCTGTTCCCGGGGCTCAGGAGTTTCTGGGATGGGGCGCACCATCTTGCCGCCTCCCTCGGCGCACGGCTGGTGCTTGCCCAGCGCTCGCGGCCGCCCGGCTGCCTGCCGCTTCGCTCCCACAAGAGGGAGACCGGACCGCTGCCGGTGCCCGGCGGCCACCAGCTCTCCAAGATCAGGACGCAGGTGCATCGTTCTAGTGGTGTTTTTACAGAARCTTTAATTGTTTAAKCTTTTTTTTTTCTTTTGATGCTATCCGTGAGTGTCTCCCAATGTGCAGCCACAGGAGTAAAACTTGCGTAGTCCCTAATAACTGAAGGAACATATCACAGGTTATATCCCTGATGGGAAAGAGTAAGGCCAACCAATTTTTCCTAGTCAGTGAAAACCAAACCAATCCTTTATAGAAAGCACATGAAGTTCCACAGCACTTCATTTTCTTACCCATCACATCCCAAATCCTTTTTACAAGGCACATTCAGGGTTTTCAGGGATGTGCACATACAGCAGAGTAAGGGGGGCTTATTTTCCGTAAKATCTCTCTGGATCTCTCTTCTAGAGAGCCTGCTACTGTTAGACTAACTGCAAAAGAACTACCATTAGCAGAACCAAACACATTAGGTTYGACCAAAGGTTCACCTAGCCCTGCYGATCTCTGCCAGTACATTCTCCCAGTTCCCAAACTTTTAAAGTGTACCATCATCATTATTACTATTCAATGCATATTCTAAGAAAGACCACTTTTAGGGTGATCTTGGCTATTTTGCATTGCTATGCAAAACAGTCAGACACAAAATGAATATAAATACATACTCTGTAGTCAAAATAGTTAATTAAGTCTTTACATCCAAGACTTTGTAATTTTGGCTTTTTCGTTTTGTATAGCACTGACTGTTTTATAAATTTATTAGCTTATACTACGCAACAACATGCATCTGCACAAAAGCTAAACTAAATACATTTTGAATCATTGCACAGTTTTAATGTTTTCATTGTAAGTACTTTCAAAGTGATCGCAATAAATGAGAAGGAAACATATGTTGCTTTCTGAATTAAAATGTCATCATGGCTGACACTTTGTAGATGTGACTACAGCAGTCAGAGCCAGAATTAGCAAGCCCTTACTGTGTAGCTGCTCACAGAAGAGATATTATCCTACTTTCACTAGTTGATGAGACACATCCTACAGTCTTAGGAATCACTAATTGGAATATACACAAAGAAAGAAGTAAGTAGTACAGTAAATAGGCAGCACTGTAAAAGATACTGCAGCAGCAGTGAATCTAATGGTCTCAGAAATGGCTAAAATATTCAGATGAACTGCCACCAAGAAAAAGATATTTAACTTAAGATGACCAGCAACATACAGGTTGCCTAATGCTGAAGATCAGGGAAAGAGGTTTCATCTAATGGGATTTGACCTGTATGTGACACAGTGCATATGTCTATATGCCATAGTATTTAAGTGTATTTGAGTTTTTTCATAGTAAAGCTCTTAACTTAATAAGGCCATGGTACGCTCCTCTTAGTTTGCTTGTGGTTCCATTAAGACACGTGAAACATTTTTAAAGTATGACAGTTTCTAAACTAATAGTACGTAAAGCCCCTATGTATTTTTCTATTTTAATTGAAGAAATGAATTCTCAATGTAATCAAAATTTAGCCCTTTTTTTCTCTCCTATTTGGCTCTATTTTAAAAAATAATCTATTTTCTCTTTTTCTTTTGTACAGAAGTACCCACTAGCAGATAGTTGTCCTCATTACATTTACTTTACTACATACCACCATTAATTGCTCAGTTCCATTCCTCTTTGCTCTCTTTTGCCAGTGCTATATCATCATTAGAGAGATGTACGTAAAAAGGTAGGTAATACACAGTACTGAAAATAACAYTGACAATTATTTCAGTATCTTGCACAAAGTAAACTCTTCCTTGACTTACACGTTTGAGTGAAATTCCATTTGCCTAATTTTAGCTGTTCAAAACCTGTGTGTCTTGTCCAGCGTAGTCAACTATATTCCCTTTAGAACTAACAAGAAGAAAAGAATTTTCCACAATTAAATTGTCCCTCTTACCTGGCTGAGAACAGGATGCAGGACTAGACTTTATTGAGTAGAACGAGAACTTATATTCTTAGCTTAAGCTAGGTGCTTAACTTTTTCCTTGGGGGGTTAACTTAAGTAAGGGCAAATGGGTTCCCATTTTTACCCTTTCTGAAGTGCATACGGTTGCCTGAGTCTGAAAAGGAAGATATGATCGAGTTCTTGGGGGACACAGAATTTGATAAGGTTGTGGAGAATAAGTGAGCTTCATTAGAAAACTATTTTAAAAGTGTAAGTAGTGCGACTGCACTGACCAAAATAGGCAAGTTGTGGACAATGGGCTGATTCATTGCATAGTTTTCTAATTATTAATAGTAATTGTCTTTAATAATATATTCTCRTAAGTTTAGAAAGGGAAATTAATAGTGTGACAGTCATAACGTCTAATGGGTTACAGTATGAAATAGGATTACACTGCTTGCATACTCAGAAAATGTTGTTTAGATAAAGGTATAATGATACTGAGTTTGAATCCCAGTGTCCTCAGTTTGAGCAGCTATATAGGGATTTCTTATTTAGCTGTTTCACAGAAAATTAAACTGAGCAAGAAAAGAGTTACAGTTGTAGCCTTCCAAAAATAWATACCTCACTTGTCAAGGGCTATGYTAAAAAACTAGTGAACCCCAAAGGTTAACATTTCCTTGCAAAGTAATTAGACGCTATTAAAAGGCAAGACATGCACATGTAGAAAAGTAGAACCATAAAGCAAGAAGTGAACATGCTTTTAATGCAAATAGTTAATGCAAACTGTATCTATATTTTTACTGTTTTACAATGATAAATTTAAACTATATAAAGAAATTCTTAAAAAATCTTTATATTGTTTGCATATGTTTTACAGGGGGTTAATTTCTGAAATGCTACTAATGTTGTCTTATCAAGAAGAACCACAGCTGTTCCTCTTATAAGAAACATACAAACAAGTGTTTAACCTACTGTGCGTTAAAAAAAAGGCTTAAATATCACTGTTATCTTTACATCTATTATATATCGACYACCTAAATGTGCAATATATGCCCTAACACCTAAGAGCAGAGACAGGAGCTCAACAAATCTTGTAGATTCTTAAATTCGATATAAATTGTTTCTGGATTAAGAAGCTATCCCTTTTTGATAGGGGATAATAATCTGCCACRGTCCATAACTCCAGCTATGCCATTTAAAAACAAGTAATACTGAAGAAAAGTGAGAAAAAGGAAAGTCCTCATTCTAAATCTCATGAAGGTATCACACAGATTTATAAATGTTTGTAAGAATTCCTACATTGCTGTCAGCCTGGCTAGCAAATGAGGTAAGAGGAAGAGTTTTGATCAAAATCTGGTCTTTGATTAAAATGAGGTTTCCTAAGTAAATAGATTACAAAGGAATTGTGTCTGCTTAAATGTCTGTAAGATACCTCTGTTCTTCTGCTCCACAGCCAACTGTTTTTCAAGTGTTTCCCTCAGTTCTCGTTCCCTGAAGAGCTCCATCTTCAGCTCTGTCTTTTCCAGTTGGACCTGTTTCTCTTGAGCTCTGGCGTTGTCTATAGCAACCTTTAGTAGACCCTGTTTAAAAACAAAGTTGGATATTGTAATATTGGAAGAATGTTAGAACAGCTAACATAATAAAAAAAACCSTTCTGTTGTTTTTCTTTCATTAGTCATGTGATATTTTACAAATGAAATAATCCTGCTATGAATTCATAGCATACCAATTATCATCAGCAATTTTTTACTGGAATGAATTTTAGCAAGTGGACAAAATCTGTGAAAAGAGAGGAAGTCAAGTTTCTAAAGAAGACTCAAGGCGGCCATTTTCTATGCACAGGGAAAAAATCCTACAGGAATAGGTTTATTTTTGGGGAAACAAAAAAACTGCAAGACACTAGGTTCTTGTCAAAGACCAAAGTTAAGATCCACCTCACTGAAAAAGAACTGACAGTCTCACTATTTATCATCCGTAGAATGGTAAACTGAATTGTTATTACAACTCAAGCTAATGAAAGTTACCAAAGGGATTTATTTAAGAAAGATTCTTTTAAAACCTTGTCATTTTGTTCATTGTTTTTGTTAATTATTATTATTTTTAAATATTATCATATTCCCTATAATTCATAGTAGGAATACAGTCACAGAGCAGGAAGACATCTGCCTTGAAATGTCTRTTCCCTGAATCTCATAGTAAAGGTCAATATGCAATCATCTCTCATTTCATTCTTCACTTCAGACTGTTGAAATAAACTCTAACTTCTTTGTTGCTATTGTATCAGTATATAACACTTCATCCTATTCTAAACTTTTCTTGAGAATTCCTTCTTCTTGCCAAGGAAATGGAAAGATCTCAGCAGAGCCAATAACTAAATAGTGCAGACATTGTAGAAGGGTATAAAAAAGAGAAGAAATGGTGTTGAGAGAAATGATCACGGAGAGCGGAAAGATATCCTTTTCCGTATTCCAGAAGCCTGGCCATCAGGCTCTTGGGATTACAGCTAAATCTCTCCTTGAAGCTATCATACTAAAGGTAGATAATTAAGTATGGAGCATGGATAGGAACCTGACTCTTCTATGTCCCAGGCAGGTCTCCTGACAACTTAACTGTTGAGATAATTTGACCCAATGGAGATTTAATTACTGATATAAAACAAAACAATGCCAACAAGAGAGACCGAAGAATGCTCCTCAATGGCTATGTCAGGGGAGTATTTCAGCTAACAGGTAAGAGGTTCGTGATCAAGACTCTGTTTCAAAGCAAGCATACTAACGCCTTGAAATCATGTCCCCCAGCTCCCAAATGAGCTCCTTCTCTGCTCTGTGAAGCTCCCTAACTTAAGACTGTTTTTTCATTAAAACTCCTTAAAATATCCCCCAAAGGAATGAAAGAAATATTCAACACCATGACACTTGAAAAATGGAAGAAGTATTTTTCACRAGTGTTACTCTGCACATTTCTTTTCCTAGCTTTCCCAATGTCAAAGCCTGCTTTGAAATTTGTGTCCTTCAAGGCCCTTTTAAGTCTAGCTGTTTTCGGAGCCTATTTTTTTCAGTATTCCTCATCCTCATTCTTGACTAAATTGTTGCCTCAAGTGTTGTCTAATCCAGARCTTAATGCTTTGCAGTTCTATCACACTTCAATATATTAAAGTCCACAGGAGCTGAAAGAACTCAGCATCTTCAGACTGCAAGGCCCAGATGGTCACTAAAATGCAAAATACATTAAATGTGAGGGAGGGAGGTATGATATTTATGTTCATGTGTACAGAATCACATTTGAAAATATCTAGCGACCTCAGYACAAAAAATTGGACTACAAACATGTTTATGGTTTTAGCAATTTTCTTTAAAAGAACCGAAAGCTATTCTAAAATGTCTAAAACACCAAAGTATTTTGTTTTGAATTTTAAACATGGACGATTACTAAAGAGAAACAAGTAAAGCTAAAAAAAAGCCCTACAGACATGTTCAAAGTAAAATACAATTTAAAATACTTGCAAAGTTTTTCCAATCTATTTTTTTAATATTCTAAAATTCTAATCCAATCATWATGAAAAAAAATTTCTCTATGTTTACAACCATCACAAATGTTATTTTGTACAAAAGACACTACTAAAACAGTTAGACATTCAAGTGATATGGTCTGTAGGAGCTGCTTAACAACACCTGATTTTGGCTTACACTTGAACTCCAAAATACTRTAATTTTCTCCAGATTGTCATGCACTGGAACATGTGATTCATCCAAATCACTAATAAACCAAACCAACTGAAGCTATATCAAGCATTCTTTCATGCAAAATAAATTGTCAAATACTTTTAAAACTGCAAACTCCTTCCCCCCAAATTCTGACAATCCATCTTGTTTAACAATAAAATCGAGCTGCTAAGGCAACTGCCATCTTTACTCAATTCAGCTACATTCATGTACATGTTTCTTCTTCATCAGGAACAAACAATTAGTAACAAATGAAAGAGATCATTACATCAAGTGCCCTTTTAGATCACCCCAATTAAAACTTTAGTTTAGCTGTATTTTAATTCTAAGATACCAAATTCTAATTTTCTGCTCTGATTGCTCTTGTTGACTTATCTTTGAAAGATGTACTTTCAGTGCAAAGCCTAGAGATTATTTAGCAAGATGCCAATGTTGGCACCACTTAATGTGTTGATTGGTTGTATTATCAGTAGCAGTTTAAAATAAATTACTATTAAACTATTATTGTCCTTGGCTGACAAAACACAGTATTTTGGTGTTCTTTAAATATGAAACAATCATTATGAATAAACATGGAGAATAATGCTATAGTTTAATGCCGATGTGTGTAATTTTATATTAAGAATTGCTACAAAATTTGAAGCTCCTAACAGCATATTACATTTTCTATTGAATTTCTACACCACACTTCCTTCCTCAACCTTTCCTTTTTTTATACTTGCTGCTAACATAGCTAATGGTAATACATTACCTATTGCTGCTGATTATGTCTGAAAAATATTAGCTTTTCGGAGCCAAGACCCACTAGGGACTACTTATAAGCTACACAAAATTAAGTTTCATTTTTAGAAGTTAAATCAGTGCACATCAGTAGGCGTCCAATGTGAAAAAAAATCTGCACTAGAGCCAAACTGATGCATATGCAAAAGTGCTGTTGCTGCCAATGACAGCTCTAACGCAAAAATACTGGAAATATTCAGTATCTCCCTGTATTCAGTGCAAAAGGGGGTGAGAAAATCAACAAAACAGTATAACATCTAAAAATCATCAGTGCACCTTGGACCAGGGATAGCAATTTCAGAGTTGTATGAAATTCTATTAATTCTCCCAGTGGATCACCTGTAAAAGATTATATAAAATATACTATGTCCAACTTGTTTTTGCTGTGGCTAATCCTCTAACCTGATATTAAATCAATATGTTGCCAATGACAATGGGAAATGCAGTGTAACTCACAACGTTAACAAAAAGAAAGTATTTCCCTTTAGGGAAGGTCACATGTTACGGAGGCTGGATAATGATAATTGTAGTGAACATGCTCAGGTTCCAGATTTGTTTTTAATACAGTATGGCTCTATCTGGAGCCAGGTTTTATACATGGGATGCCATTTTTTGCCTGTACGCCACTGTTAATAAAATTTTTTGATTGCAACATAATGTAAAAAGTTGACATTTCTCCCCAGGAGATCTATAGACCACTATGATGTAGTTTGTTTTACTGTACTTGTTTTAGTATTTTCCATTGATAAATTGTTCAGAAATGCCTCTCCCCCACCCCCTGCAAAAGTCAGGTTGATGTTTCTTCCCATTCACTGACTACTATAATTCTCTCATGTATCTCAAAATACCATATCGTTAGGGTAGTCTACTGATCCTTAAGAAATTAAGCATATAACAGACTTCATCTCAACTTTAAAGTCAGTATTATCATTATTTTTTTTTAAATACAAACAATATGTTGCCTATTTTGAAAGGGGAAAAGAAACTYAAAAGGTACTTAGAAAGCTTTTTCTGTTTAATCTAGTTACATTGCCAGTGTGTTTCCCATAATACACTTTAGTTAGATATGTTCTTAAAYATGGCCTAAGAATGGCCATACTAGTTAGCCTGGAGGTCTCTCTAGCAGACCATGACCTGCTTCCATCAATGGCCAACAAGCGATGAGCACGGAAAACTGCAAGAACAGGACACGCACGCAGAGAAACTTTCCCAGGCAAACCTCCCAGCTTGCAGAGAATTGCAGCCCAGCACTTGCCTCTTGCAATATTCACTTTTTGTGGTGAAAACATTTTCAAATAACATTGCTTGCCTTTTAGGCAGGAAATTACACATAAATTGTATGCTTTCATTATCAAATCCATCCAGCAAATGACACATTTTTAGCTAACTTCTCTAACAGCTAGAATCTTGAGTATTTGCTATTTGTGTCTGACTTAGAAACATAAGCAATCACATAACACAACTTCTTAACTATCTCAACAAATTACTCCGGAAAGACGTTTTTTGCAATACCTCTGATTGAATACCTTCATCATAGGCATATTGCACAAATATAAATGACATTTTTCCATTAACATTTTCTATGAAAAATAAAACTATTCCCTTGAATTTTAGCAGAAGACAAAAATAACATGAAGTAGAACTGTGACTTATAGCTTATCCAATATTGCAATATTTTTCTCCTGTGTGTTTAGYCATACATGGTAACAGTGCAGGAGATTCATTGTAGTAAAGCCAATTGTTTGCTTTGTTTTCTTAGGGGAATTTAGTTTGTAATCACACATTTATTTTATCAAAATCAATGAGATACTTGCAACTTACTTTACATATCTCTTTTAAAAAATACTTAGCAACAAGATTATGTCATTTTAATACAGTCCTGATAGAAAAATATAGCTATCAGGGTGCAGCTAATTCCTCCCTTAGATATCCCTTAGACTCTAGAAGCATAAAATAGCATTACTGTTACCCAAGAATACTGCAGTATCATGAAAGGCCATGGCTGTAACACACTTTGGCATAACTGGGCCACGACTCTAAAAAGGTGAACTTATGAGAGAGGTATAGAAACATCTTTAGCCTTCTCAGTAGCACCCACACAGCATTTTGCTGCCATCTTCCTTCACCCTCTCTGCAGCTGCACACAGACTTCCAGCATTTAATCTGGCAGAAATCAACAAATGTACATTGAGAAGGAAGAGACACATCCTTTAATTTAAGTC
Source organism: Rhea americana (assembly GCF_003343005.1). Taxonomy (NCBI): domain Eukaryota; kingdom Metazoa; phylum Chordata; class Aves; order Rheiformes; family Rheidae; genus Rhea; species Rhea americana. The sequence continues at coordinate 10,619,166 of NW_028186423.1, forward strand.
TCTGGGGAAATTTATTTTCTATCCTTTTAGTTGCATAGATATACATCTGAATATGAAAATATGTCCTCCATTTCGTTTATTTATTTTACATGTGTATTTGTTTAATTATATTTTGTTACAGTTTCTCATTTGCATTTCAGCAGTACCCTGCCAGAATTAAACCCCAGTTGCTCTGGGTACCGTGTAGTTATTATCTCCTCTGCAAAGGTACGAATAATTAAACATTTTATCTTTGTTTCAATATATTTATGGAGAAGTAAGGAAAGAAAGTATAAATATGATTTTTCAAAGGAAGTAAACCGGTAGCTGTTGAAGAAAGGCATAGTGAGTAGATCTGGTGTAATGATTAGGGATTATTCATTTAACTGTAGTATGGAAGACACAGACTCATCTTGTGTTTAGGGGCCAATTTCAAAGGATGACTCAGTCTTCTGAAATGGAAGTAAGTAGACTTACACGCTGAATTCAAGTGACAGCCACTGCATAATTCCTCAGCACCTGCWAGACTTTTAATACCTTTTGGTTTCAGTTATCCAGAGTGTCTATGCATTTTCTACTAACATATCCCAAAGCACTGTTCCCCATGGGCAGGACCTCCTCGCCCTAACAAGATTCAAAGTTAGAGCTCCTACTGCCTGGAGACTGCTCTAGTCCCTTTTGTTTCAAAAGCACCTCAGTACCAGAGGCAGGGGACAGACAGTAGGCCAGATGATATTTTTTCTGAAATGTTGATTCCATCGCTGGTAGCCTCAACCTTAACGCTAGAGAAGCTGGAACAACAGAATGGTGAAGGGACGTTGCTGCTCCACCTCTGCTTTGAATCCAGCCCCTGCACTGAAACAGATGCAAAGTTCATCTGGACAAAAGGAGAGTAAAGATGAATTTACCTATTGACAAGAGTAATTCTGGCTCATGTATGATAGCCCCATCATGGGCTTAGGCAGCACTTGCTTCCCAACAAAGTCATAAATAATGCTGGGAGCAAGGACCATAACGCAGCATTTCCTCTTTCTACAAAAGCTATTCAGGGGTTTGAACTTCTAGTCAGATACTTCAAACTTAGTTGTGAAAGCAGCAGTATCAGGGTACCTAACTCTTTCATGAGTCTGAGGCAGCTCCTTCTCAGTAGAATAATCACTGAATATGGAAACCATTTTTTAAATGGCACTGATTAGAATAACTGCCACTATTGTGGACAAGTTATTTTAACAGACTGCATTTTTTTAAAGAGAATGTGTTAGCTTTTTCTACAAAGCTGGGAAAATAAAGCTAACTATATTTTTAGTTATTTTTAAATTATTTTCTTTTCTAGTCCTGTTAGATATCCAGCATCTACGGCGGGGGCGGGGGGGAGGGGGGAAGAGGTCTTGATGGTATGTGAAAAGATTCCTGGTGATCTGTGGAAACCATGCAGTGAGACAAGGCAACATACTGAAAAAATCCAGTGGGATTTATGTTCCACCTGTTAACCCTGATAGGTGATTTGTCATGATGTAGAAACTCAAGGTAAGGAGTAGTAAGTAGAATACCACAATTAGAAAAGGCATAAAGAAGTCTCTGTTTTCTTTACACTGCTGCTTTTTTATTTTAGCTCTTCACCAAAAAAAAAAAAAAAAAAAAAAAAAAAAAAAAAAACTCAGTGACTGAATTTCACATTCACATTTTCTGTAAAACACAACTGAATGCATTCTTGGCAAATTAATCCTGGTCATTTATCCTGAAGTAGTGCTGCACTCTCATATTCAATCACAAGATTAGCTAACCTGTTGATGTCGAATGCTTTGCTCATTAGGTTGCTGTCTAGAGACATTGAGCATGCACATTTGTCAAAAAAATTACTAAGAACTCTCTTATACATGCATGCACAGCTAAAATATTACTAACTATTTCTTCTTCTGGAAAAAAAAATACACTCTTTACAGATCATAGTAGATCTGTCAGAGAAATGTTCAAGTATTACAGTAATACCTTATTTTTGATTTAAATATTTAAGATCCAAAGTTTTAGAACCACAAAATGCAAGTACAAATATGCTCCTTCAGATCAGTCAAATATAGCAGTACTTAATTCTTAAACAGTAGCATTTTTCATTATTAGATTTCAAAAAATCACTGAAGAATGGATCATTTATGTTTCAGCAAATAAGCCTGAAGTTCCATAAGCTCTATTGAGATTATTTAAGAAAGTAAAGTGAGTAGAATTTGGCCCTACTTTGTTGTATTCTTTGCTGAATAGAATACAATAGATTTTATTAAATTTTCAGGAATGAACAGGGAAAAATATTGGGAAAAATACATTAGAGGTTAGTAGTTGCACAGACAAGGCATGTCTTCAGTGAGTACAATATGGCTGCACTACCTCCTGCACTATCATTTTGCTTCTGCTTGCAACATATAATCATATTGCTGCAAAAATTGCATCTGGAGAACACTTGACCGCTGAATTTGTGAGTAAAAAAATTCTTTAATCTGAAACACTAGTATCATGGCTCCAAGCTATACGCTGTATATATGTGTATACCTTGAAAGATATTTGAATCAGGCTGTGCTGTGGAACACTACAGACATCCTGACTACCAAATAGGAAATCTGCAGAAAATTTGGTAATACCCTTTGAAGTCTATTCTTTGAAAATAGTACTTTAAGTGAAATGAGCTTATTTCTAAAAGAAGTATTTTTTTGTGAATGTTTTCATGGGAGACACATTTCATATAGCTTTAGGTATCATTTCCACCTTATCACACCAGCAATTTAAAATGACTATTTATTAAAGAAATGTTTCTCTGCTTAATAAATGAGATAAACTTAAACAGTAAAATACATTTCATTAGCCAGCAATAAAAAGAGCATTTAAGACAAATGTTAAACACACCAATGCCATTTTCATTGAATTCTCTGCTGTGGCTTAATATACAATCTATATTTTTACCTACTGTACCTGACAGCTTCTAAATTCATTCGTTGTGGTTCCTTTAAAATCTAAATTAATATAAGTTTTCTCTAAATTAGTTGATTCAAATAATCTTATGAACTGATTAAGCTAGAATAGTTGTTTTAAATCAGACAAATCTGCAACTGGCTCATCTCCATTCCTTTAAGCTGATCTACAGAAAGGCCTACCTGGATGTTAGTCAGAAGGGTCTCTATGGAGGACAATCCATCAGGGAATAGAAAAGGAGATGGAAAACCCGGAGGTAGTGGTTGCCCATGCCCAGTTAGAGAAAGTTTTTCAAGGCTGTCTCTTGCGGTTGGTGTGGAGAGCGGGGTCTCATCTGTATGTGATTGAAACAAAAATATAGAACAAGTTACGCTTGTCTGTTTTTATTAGACCTCAGTAATGGCTTCCCTAGTGGTTTCCAGAACATTTATTGCAAATTGGTTCCTGCTATCAGGAGAAAATGCTTTCTGCTGAATTTTCTTTAATGAAAAAGCTGTGGAGATACAACAAGATAACATTAATGAGTAACTTTATAAGCCTTTTAAATGCAGTCTCTAATGAGACTGAGTTTACAGTGCCATAGAATCTTTTTAAAACAAATATTATCTCACATATACTTGTGATAATATATTCAGGCTGACTTTATGGGCACCTTCCCAATTATCTCATTTTAGTTTGTGTTCTATTTGGATTGACAATAGAATATTTTCTTGCATGACATATATTTTGTATACGAGAAGTATTTCAGTACAAGGCTTCCCATACAATTAACCCTTCCCACTCATAACAGCTTCATTCACAGCTCAGGAGATTCTGCAATGCAGAGAAAAAACACACATCTTCAGCGCATTTTTTAATCAAGAAAGTATACCTGGTTCCCACAACCAAAACATGCTCTGAACAATAAATGAAATTAACAGCACGGCTACAATCACTGGCCTGATCTTTTTTTAAGTGCGGCCGTCTTTTAACGATTAGTACTAAACTCCTCTGTGGCATCGTCGTAGCAATCTGACTGCATCAGCTGTGTCGTCACAGCGGGAAAACCTCCCAGAGCTAGAAGACTTCGAAGATTAAAGTTTCGCAGATAATCTGCGAATGGATTATAAAGCAAGTGCAGCAAAAGACAATTAATAGAGACTTGGATAGCCTCTTTTTTTTATTATTTTTTTACTTTTTGAAATATTTTTAGCCTAATATTGATATGATACAGAAATTTAGGTCAGTTCTTTTTGCACCAGATATTAATCTGAATTCATCAAAAGCTCAAATATCTGTACATATATAGAGATATAGATATCTATACATACTCTTCTTACTAAGGGCTTGCTCATTAACCAACACATACAGATGTATCTCAGTACAACACAAGGGCAGCAGACTGTATTCATGGTACTAGGCATATCTCTGTACAGATACTTGACTACAGAAGAGTTTTCCAGACTTGCTCTTTTTCACTTGGACTTTGAACATTATCAGGATCCACATATATGTTTTCAAGTATTTTAATTTCTTTTTCTTTCCCTCTGCCTTTTATTTAATTATAGTTTCAACAGAGTAAATAGTTATACTTACCTATTTGTCCTAGCATATACATTAGGAATTGTATTACATAATTGTTCTGATAGTAATTGCCCAAGAAGAACTCTCCTATCAGGGGGCAGTAGTTTCTTAAGTGGACATAGTCTAGGAAGAATAACATTGAAATCTATTCCAGCAAAGGGTAAGAGCTTAGGCTTCGACTGCCCCAGGAAAGATCAGAGAATTGTAACTCAGAGTCCCAGTTCATTGCAACAGACCCCTTCCCCGTTACTCTAAAAGGAAGCAATCTCTGCCAACCATTTTTAGATGTATATTCTCCCACCTCTGCATCAGGTCAGTTATGCTTGCCAGCACTTGCAGTGCTAGAATAAAAGGCTCACTCATCACATCTCTGCACAGCCTTCTCTCTGTGTATTTACGGAAAATAGGCATTTGGATATCTACTTCTAGGCTGGTCCCCCTTAGCTCCACCTATGGTCAATATAGAGAAATGGACATTAATTTAAGGCACTAATTCATCTGAATTATTACAGGCATCTACTGCAGGAGGAGGCAAATCTCTCTAGAAGTGCCTGTTGTTCTCTGCTGATTTTAAGAGGAGCCCGAGCAGACTAGCTCTGATGGAGAGCTAGTATKTGATGAGATCAAGTTGACCTCAGAAGTCATTCTTCCTACTTAATTGTGGCTCAGGCTGTGAGCAGCCTATACAAGAAGTCAGGCTACATTTTACATCCTCTCATTTTTGCTTATAGTATGTAGAACAACTACTACTTTCTTATAATGTCATCATTCAAAAGCTTACCAGGGTAAGCTCTGTGAAATGAATTGATGTTGACCAAGGAAAGCTTCAACCCGTTCAGAGTCATAAAAGATTTTTTTAGATATATTTTATCAAGTTTTCCAATCACGTCACAAAGTGCTGAGAAAAAACTGGCAGTGGATCATTGAACTATTCTGTTCACTTTACACAGAATCAAATCAAGCTCTGCAACTGTGCTCTATGGGTGTATCCTCTGTCATCCTCCTATCCCACAGCAATATGGAAATCCTTGTAGTCATTTTGCAGTTACATACTAAGATTCGGGCCTAAATATGAATTGCTTCTTTCTTCACAACTTTTAAAATATGCTAGATATTCATCACTTCATTAGAAGAATAAATTAGGTATTCCTGGGTATYCTATACTAGCTCATTTCTCTCAGATCATCCTGTTAGTTTATCCTCCGAAATCCTGTTCTAGTGTGAAAGATCATTACAAAATACTTTTTTCCAAATTGTTGTCAGAATTTATATGATTTAATTAATCAAAACAAACGAACAAACCAAAACAACAGAATGTTTAGATAATAATTTGATAAACACTACACAATATTATTGCATAGCTGGAAGCTTTGTGTTGAAAGCATAACTTTCCTAAACGATTCCTCTCCACTGGAGAAAAAATTACAAAACTACTTCATTACCTCTTTCATCCATATTTTCATTTAAAAAGTATGCATTGTTAATAAACAAACATTTGTATTTTTGTATTTCATAAATAGTTCACTGAATTTTTGACCGAAATTTTCTTAGAAGAAGTGGTCCTACTGAAGGTATAGGACTTGGATAGTATAGCAAGAAAGATTTGAACTAGTACTGTGACTAATTGAATCTATTCATAAAAATGAGAAAATAATTTTTTTTTAAAAAAAAGAACAGCATTATTCGCTGTTACATTTGTCAGAGAAATGGGCCAATTACCTTTCATAGTTTCTGAGAGAGCTTAGAATCTCACTAATATTCCAAGTCTCAACATACCAAAATATTTTAATACATACTAGATAAAATTGGCCCACTTAAAATACATAGGCTTTAATTTGCTTGAAACCTATGTTGTTCCATGCAAATGCTGAAATACAGAAAGCTCCTAACACAAGTCTTGTCACAGAATCTAGGTAAGAGACTAAATTTTATGTAGTGTTAGCAGATTGCTAACCAAAACAAAGCAAACATACTTTAAATATAAATAYGCATTAAAATTTACTTCATGAATGCTCAAACATGTTTTAAAAGATTGCAAAGGATTTCTTAATAATGTTTGGCACTGTTTGCAAATAACCTAAACAGTTCAAAAAGGGTTAAAGTTATGCATAATGGCATTAACTCTAAATAATGTCCAAACTCTTATGTTTTAATAAATAACAGAAACAAATTTACACTGAAGGGTAAGACTAGAGAGCTGAACTTGCTATGAACTTATTTTAATGAAACTTCAGCTCAGAAAAATAAGTCAGACTAATGTGACTTTGTTTTCCTGATGTCCCATGTGAAATAAACTTTGAGCGTGAGTATGTTTGAAACAGAGCAAATGTACATATTATACACAGGAAGCATGGATATTTGTGGATGTGAGATAAGCAAAGATTGAGGGAATCTTGAAAAAATGCATTTTTAAGAAAAACCACGTTGTAAACACAGCCAATTAAAACATAACCACATATCTTAGTAGCAAAATAATATGACCTCTTACCATTAAAGCATTTAAAAATCTTCCGTTCCTGCAAATGTCCTCTATTCTCAATACAATGATGTATCTTTGTTTCCAAATAATCATTAACCTAACGTCCTGTAAACAGTCAAAGAGGGACTACAAGTTCCCTTAAACTACCAGCAGAATAACACTGCAAATATGATAAGCCCTTGCTAGGAGACAGAGAGCTGGCATTTTCAGYCTGAACCCACCACAGGAAGCATTCGAAGACAAGTCATGGCAAGAGGGGCAGTCAGGAGGGGCAATCTGAAACTCCAGTGCCAGAGCRGGGAGCACAGCAGTGCCAAGCCCAAAAAAGAGCAGGGCAGAACAAAGAAGYGTCCAGGCCTGCCTTCGCTCGTGCCGAGAACCGAGACGTTATAAATTAAGAAATAAACAAGCATAGGACAAGCTGTTAGCCAAGCCTCTACAGTATCTGAACGGAGATGAATCTGTGCCTCGGCATACAAACTAAATCACCATAGTATCTCTGAAATATTTGTAAATGCTACATTCACTGCATCCATTGTCCCACAACTTCAAAAAAAATCACCTGTTTCTGTTCAAACCTGATTTTATCTGAGAACAACAGCTGGTATGGGCCAAATACAACCAACATTTTTCATTGCATTTGGTTTGTTGCCATTCGATTTTATTCTTTCCCTAGCTAACATGGAAGCAGACATCCAGGAAGCTGTGACAGCCTTTTAAACAATAATAGATGAACAGAGGCAGCCATTCTCGTGTCTGTGTTCCTAAAGGCAAGTAGGGTAAGTTCAAGCTGGTCACCAGTCAAACTGGAGAATATTGCTGTTGCCAGGATTGCCAGAGTAAGAGATAATAGCTGACTCCAAAAAGTACTGCATAATTACTGCCTTTTTTTGTAAAGCATCTTGATGGKTTTTTTTGTCCCCTGGAAAATATTTTAAATTCATTTGTTCCTAAAACAGGCTTGCACTTACATGCTTTATTTTAATGAAATAGAGTTGCATTTTCTTTTATTACTATTATTATTATATATCTGATATATGTATCTTATAGAAGCAATCTATTCAGTTTTGCTTAATATAACTTTAGTCTACAGTCATATATCYCTAAGTTCAAAGTTTTGCTATGAATCTGTATTTCACTATCCTGAGAGTTAGTTTTCAGTCCTGAGAAACTCTTCTGTATTAATTCAGCTGTAATTGTTGATTCTTATTAACATAAAAGAACAGGGGTCCCATATACTAAACCAAAATGTTGAGCCAATTTAGACAGACAAGAAAAAACATCTGCTTGCTCAATTCCCACATCGTCTTGGCTGCTTTATAAATTTTGCTGGTTCAAGACTCATCCTGCATATAACTTGGAACAATTTGAGTTAACTGTGAAAGATGTCACAGTTGTAAAYGAATGTGCCAAAACTCACTCTGATTAAAAAAAAACTTTTTCCCCCCCCTAAATCTACATTTTAGTTTCTTCTTGTTATGCCAAGTATTCTCCAGGACACCCAAAYACTCTGAAAGTAACAAGTTTGCATATGTGGTAGCTGGAAATACAGCAGAAATAACAAACATTCAGTTAGACTTACAGGCTGGCTCTTGCTTCTGGAGCATTTAGAAGAGTCTGGAGCTCTCACGGTTAACAGAGCCATTACAAATGCTGTTCACCAAGTTCTATTTCATGGCTTGATATGTTTGCCCGAGGACTTTGCGAATAGTAACTCACCAATAATGAAATATGACTAAAAGATGAAAAGCCGACTAGGAAAGGACCACGGCTACTAAGAATATGTTTCTTTGACGTGTACGTTGAACACCACAGCTTCATACCTCTGCAGCCCCACGCAGTCGTGCAAACAGGGCTTCCAGAATACACACATCATTTACATCATTACAAACTATTTCCATCAGTGGCTTCAAATATGCGCACACCCTCTTCATGTCAAAGACAACACAAGAATATAAATAGATTAAGAGTCTAGTTTTGTATGTCCACTTTGGAGATAGGTTTGCATACACAGTCGGTAGTGGCTTATTTTATCAAGTTTGTCTATGGTCCTCAGTAAGACTCTGCAATATTTACTAACAATCCTGTCTGATTTTAACCACTGAAAATAAAAAGGGTCCCACTTGATGTTTGTCCTTTTTCGAAAAGAGAAAGTTTCAACAGATACATTTCAAGGATTTGTGGGAAAGGCTTTTAATCCTTTTTTTTTTAAAAAAAAAAATCACCTATACAGATCACTCTTCACTGCTGCGCAGTCTGTGAGCACACTGCAGCTGAAACCATCTCCCTAACGGCAAAGTTGACCCAGCAGGAGAATCACTCCTTGAACACAAGATTATAAACCTCACTTTCTCACAATGAGATTCCTTCCATTACTGATACCTTTTGTCAAAGGCTAGAAATTGGGATGACTGGACAAGGAGAGAGGCAGTAACTAAGAAGAGAGGGGAAGCTGAGCCGAGAAGRTAGGAATGAAGGGGACTAAAGGTGGACAAACAGTTAGAAGATGGAGACTAGGACTGGGATTACATGGTAAAGAAGTGGCACAAAGAGTGCCCAGGAATGACAAACATGCTGACAGATTAAGAAATAACACAAACAAATTTTGCTCTTTTAACGTGGAATATATTGTATGAGCAATTATTAAGAATTGTAGTTCAATGTAAATTAAATTTGTTTATAAAACATGTCCTTTAAAGAACATGTGTTTTAGTTTTGTTGAGGAATTGCTGATAGAGTTTCATTATAAACGAATGGAAAGAGTAGGCAAAATATATCCAAAAAGCAAAAATGTAATTAGCAGAGATGTTCCAGCTGTGAAGATTTCTTCAGGCTTTTCTAGCCTGAAGATCAAGTTGAACTAGATCAAGTTGAGTTTATTCTTCATTTTACATGGCCCTAGGAGGGCCTCAGAGTCAATCAGCACAACTTATCTAATTTTCTCTGTCAATAACAGGATTATTTTAATAACATCTMTCTTATTTTGCAGCCTATTACCGATCAGGGCTGGGTCAAGTAGTATTTGATGAATTATTTATTCTAAGGATTTCATAATATTTTAGAATAAATTATCATTCCTATTTTTTAACGTATTTTACCCTAAAATTGAATGTTAAGATGTCAGTAATATTTCCAGTTTGTGTACTCTGGCATCATACTACATAAAACTCAAGATAAAATGATGTGGTTTCATTATCCCCATAATACAAATCATTCTGTTCACTCCCAGGATTTTTCACACAAATTGTTTAAGTATATAAAACCGTCAAGAATAAAGAAGTGGGATAGTGAGAGAGGACTCCAAGAAATAATTCTTCATATATCTGATAATTATATAGTACAATATCTAGAACACTCCATGGTAACTTAAATTAATTAACTCTAGAGGAATATAAATTCCTAAATAAAAATACAGGCATGACGGTTAAGAAGATATTCTAAATATTTTTTCTTGTATTTGTTTAATAATATAGTATAGATACAAGAATTAAGTCACGTCTTAATCTTACAACCTGGAGTTYTTAAATATGAAAACTATGTTCAGTATTTCTTTTTAAAAAAATCCTTATATGCTATTGGTAGGTACAGATACAGATTAAAACCATCTGTACTGAAACATCTGTACTGCTGAAAAAAGTATAAATGTATTTTGCTGTTTCATTTCAAATGTCCCAATTAGTACTCTGCTAGCTCTAGCCCACCAGCCAGGCAACAGTGACTGTGAAGAAGAATGTTTCTTGGCTTCACAGCAATTCTATGTCAAGTACCCACATTCGTAAGAATATGTGGAGGGTTGTGTAAAGGCATCTCTCTATGGATTCAAAAGTGTGATTCTGAGCTTGTTCTAAAGTCATGCTGAGGGTTGCCCACAGTCCTCTCTGTGGCTAAGAGGTACTTGCTTTGGAAATCAACTACTAGATATGCTGCCGCTTCCTGGCGCTGGCTACAGAAGCTGGTTCCCCAGCCTAGGTAGCCTGACTGTACATGTAGCTTTGAGAAACATACGTAGAATCAAAGATCAGGGCAGATACTCTGATTCTGAGCTAATTTCTTGATTAACAACAAATTTTAAATTATGGTTGGGACTTAAAGCCTGAATAATTAATGTGCTGTATACTGAATTTCACATTATGAACATAAATGCGTACTTCTTTCAGCTGACGAAAGTAATATGCACGGTAATACATCCACAGAAAGCATACTTATTTTGGGGCTGCCTGTTCTTCCCTACACTTTAATTGTCTTTATATGGCTACTTCAAAATGCAGAGGTAAAAACATTACAAAATGCAACAAATATATTTTGCTAGATTTTATGGGATTATTTCAAGTGCAACATGATTTGGCTCAATAATTCTCTAAACATGCTTCAGGAAAATTGAAAAATATCTATTATCTGGGGATTTGAGGTGATGTAAAAAATAAGAAATACCAATAATACAAGCATTTTTGTCATTGCCAGCTGAAAAAACAACTCTCATTGGTTTTTGGGAGCCTAACAGTAGTAAGAAGGGAATTTGTGATACGAATAGATGGTAACCTTCATTCTCTGAAGATGACTGTTCTATGATACTGCCTGAACCCGCATTGTATTCACACTTTTTACTTGGTCTGTATTCAATTAATATTTAGTATTTGTTCTCTTTAGAAAAAAAATGGAGTCGACATTTTCAAAAAGTCCATATCCAGCCTTGTTACAATTATGGGGGTCTAAGCAGCACCGTTAGTGCTACTGCTCCCTTCACGCCTCACACGGCCCATGTTCTTGGTAATCTGCTGACAGCACGAATTGGATGCTTAAACAGAAAGCGAATAGACAGTGATGTCCACCCAGTGCTAATCAGCTGTCATTTATTCAGCAACACATATCCTGTCCTTGCAACCTAGTGCTGGTAAGCAGATGAGGTTACCTGGGCACGCCTAGCACCGGGTGTAAAACAGCAATACAGAAGTGAACAGCACTGCAGTTCGCAAGCAGCTGCTGTCGCAGAGTTCAATACAGAGGTCAAAAGATGTTTAAACAGGCTACRTTTATAGCAGGGAGATACTGGTCCTCTTCCCTAGCAGAAAAATCTTCACCCASTCAGTATTTATAAAACTGGGTATAATGATGAAATATTTTGTTTAACTCAATATTCATACASAATACTGCTAAGTTCTTTTTGATGAAAATATCAGGTTTTAGATAATTATACATAATGTTGAGTGATGTTTCATTTTCCAGAGACACAACACTCTTAAAACATATATACTTATAATCACTTCACTTTCCTGGAGGGCAGACTGTTTATGGCCAACCCATGACTTTAACATCTTAATTAAAAAAGAGTACTATCAAGTACCTCTAATATTTGGATTAGAGCACTGAATGAGAATCTGTAAATGTCTAACAAGACAGAAACGTATATTAAGAAAAACTGTTCCCCAGCTTTTTATCATGCCAAAATTCCTATCTCCAAAGGCATTGGTGCCTAATTCTTATAGTCAAAAATGGTGATAAGGTCAAAGATAGTAATCAAAAAATAGTCGACTCAACTCATCCAACACAACGTATAGAAATATTAGGCAACAAGTCCAGGAATTCTCAAGTACATAAGGAAAAAATACAGATACATTGGAAATTTGACAAAGAAACCCTGCTTCCAAAAGAGGGCAACCAGAGATCTATGTTGGTCAAGCCCCGCAACCACACTTCTAAGAAGATAAGGTAATAGGAGTTTTAAGCTCAATAATTCAGTAACATCTAGTCTTTGATTAAGTATACAAATGGAAATACACACATATTTGCAACATACTTTTTACAGAAAGATGTGGTCAAGTAGCTCCAACAGCTTAAGACTTCTCATTGCAATTACAGTAATTGCTATGGAAAAGGGCATGAAGCAACCCATTTTGACAAATTCTTCTCACCAATAAAGGTACAAAATGAGTGAGCTGTTCAAATATCATGCAGCAGGGTATCACAGACACTTCCACAGTTTGGGGGCTAAAAAACACGTTTGCATAAAAGATTATCAGTTGTGTTTAATTCACTTTTAAAAATAATTCTGCAGATTTTTTACAAATATAATAAAAACTCTGAATGTGTCTATCAATGGAATGATTCCAGTACTCAGATGCAAATGTTGTAGACAATAATTGATGTACACATTTTGGATTATATGGTTATGATATCCTAATAGAAATTTGGCTGCCTGCCTATGGGAGTCCAATGTGAGTTTCATGGTTTATAGCATCAGACAGAGTTTTTTACAGTACTATAGACACATTTCTCAACCCATTGCCTATAGATTATTTTCTAAGACTTGATTTTCACAGAAATCCATAATAATAAACAAACCCAAATCCCTAAGCCCCCAAGTGCTCAGAAACAAAATTCACAATGAAAAGGCAAGCATTTTTATATCTGCTATGATTCCTCTTGCAATTCATTCATCAAACATCTGCAACAAGCTGCCAGAATGTGTCCATTAGTGAGATTTCTATGGTGTTCACTAGCTTGATGCTCACTGATAGAATAATGTAGAAGTTTTAACTCTAACGTTTTCCACTCCATTTGAGGCATTCACTTCAAAGTGAAGTTGTTCTTACTGCTTTTACTGTTGCAAATATAGTCACGATTTGGCCTGCATGTGTTTTCATGTCTTGGAATATGTAAATTATGCTAGCATATCAGAATGCATATTAAATAAGAATCTATAAAACTGAAAAATATCCTTTAGGTGTTTATACATTATAGATCACATTCAGCACTGATTTAACAGTATAAAAATGGGTTGGAGTCATCGTGTAGGTTGGGTCACTGTGGTTTATAATACATAAAATAAGGTACCTCACATGACAAACATGCCTTATACATGCCTGTACATTAAAATCTTTCCCAGCATTCAGCTTCTAACCTTCATGTACAGTAAATATTTCATTCGGCTTTCTATCTGCATTACATCAAAATATCAAGAACACCCATACTGTTACTCCACTACCTGAATGTATCTTTGGAGTAATTTTGTTTCACATTACAATTTCTGTAAATGTTCTTGCATTTGTGATAGGACAGGGTTTGACAAATTTTTTATCGCCTTTTATTAATCAATTATACAGAAAACCTAGAAATACTATGTAATAGGAGCAATGAACCAACATACAGTTAGTTTTCAAAAGCTCTCTACTACCATTTGATAATTCATGCACATGATGGCTGTGGATAAACAAAACAGGAATCAAACAGAATACAGAGTGCAATTTTGGTACTCTGAAAATAGTTACTGCCTAAACTAACTGAACTGCACAAATTTTATTATCTTAACCTGAGGAGTTCATTATATATTTAAGGATAATGCTTTTATTCAGTATCCTGATGGTAGGTTGGCTTTTAGACTACCTAGAGAAAGAGCAAGATTTCTCTGATTTTGTGAAGTCAACTGTTGCACCCAGAAGATTAAGATGAGAAAGTGACAGCAACTTCAGCATTTTTTTTCCTTTTTTGAAAAGAAATCAGTTTTAGAAATGAAGGCTTCTCTTCTACCAAATTTCAGTACATTTCAGCAAGTTCAAAAAGTTAAAATCAAAATTCTTCTCTATTTTTTTCAGAATTGCTTTCCATTGACTTCTCTGTCTTAAATTTTATCTACCTCAATGTATTCTACTTCTTCTTAAAATCTTTTCTCAAAATACTTGTTAACACTTACAATGATTTGAAAATGTTCTCCTTCACCACAGTACCTGTCCTTTCCTAAGATATGAAGTTAGTTCACTTGTTGAGATTTTGAGTCTAACTAAAGACCAAATGAAAAAAAATACAGTCAGACAGCTAGAGAAAACCTGAAGATCTGTTACAGAAATTTAAAGGGATTTAATCTAATATAAATCAGCCTAGATCATCTCCCCACTTTCAAAAGAAAACAAGTTTGACATCCCTTCTACTCATGCAGTCATGTAAAAATGTGAAAAGAAGATATAAATCATTATCAAATCAAGTAAGAAAATGGAAAGTAAGACCTTAAAAATACCTTTTTAATTTATTATCCATTTTCCAGTATTCTGGCATAAACACTGTGGGAATGGTCCTGATTTGTCTCTTAATTTTGGCTAGAAGCATAAATAATTCAAGCCAATAGAATTACGTTTTCATGGGAATGGGTAGGAAAGATCAAAATCAAGTCCAGTGGTTTGAAACATAGTACACATTTTAATACACTACTTTATGATCACTTTTGGTCTATAAATGAAGCCACACTGTCATCTAGCACAACATCGTTTTCAATGTGGAAAGTAACTATAGATTTGTGGCATACAAAAGTAACAGAAATCTTAGACAACAAAAAGCATGGCACAAATCTTTTCAGCTTACTAGAGCAAATAAAGCTGAGTCAATGATCTAATCCTGTATTTCATTTCAATTGCCCCAAAAGTAGGAATTCAGAAGTCACTTTTAAGTCCAGAACTTGCCTCATAGTTCTCATAAATGCTAAATTTGTTTTTAAGCTTAAGAACAGGCAGAAAGCAACAGAATGCTTTAAGAGAAACTTTGCTTTAACCCTACCACTATTTTCGGCTGTTCTGTCTTTGTACAGCGTTAAGGGTGGTATTGTATGGTCCCATTGTACAGCAGATGTTAAATGCAAAGTAAAATAGTCAGTTGTAAATGATTGATGAGCCCCTTTACTATTTCAAAATAAGCCCTGATTATTTATATAGTTTTGGACACTGCTTGAAAGCATCATAGTAAACCTAAACAATTGATCTGTTTTTCAATGGCTTTTGTGTGCAATGTATTATGTATGTTTTTACATTCTTCTGTGTAAAAGGCCCTGGTGTATGAGAAATGTTTAGAGTTTTGAGTACTCCACCCAGTCCATATGGTAGGTTTGCTCTGTGTGTAAGACTTACCTTTTTCCACCAGGTCCATATGGCAGGCTTAAGCTAGCCAGGGCCTTCTATTCTCCACAGGGGCCATATGGCAAAGAGAGCTCAGTGAACACTCATTTACCTTGTATTAATATTTCATGCATCTTCAGAACATACACATACATATACATACACATACACATATATATTGATAGGACTGTGTAGAAAAGACTTAGCACCTGAAGAGTTTAGCTACATAATCAACACATCTATGACAACATGATATGAGATGTGGGTTCTGTTTTTATCTATTTTATTAAAAAATGAAAACACAAATGAATTATTTATCAAATTATTTGATAAACTCATCTGAGGGCTTTAGACATTTTGACAGAGTACTATTTAATTACGCTAACCAACCAGTGGACATTAATATAGATGACAGTCCAGTATTAGTTTTTAATATTACCTTACAAGAAGAGAACCAACTCCTTTGAATCCACCTGTGACAAAAGTGTGCACAGTATAGACAGATAGAGAACTTATTTGTTTCAAGATTCATCTCCACACTGCCCTACCTTTCTGAGTAGAACACTATTCCCTTACATACCTAAGCAAACTGGTAATAAGCCAGAGAAACAATAAAACAGCGTAGACAGTAAATGATGTGTAGACAGAGATAAGTATTCACAAGTCACCTGTAAATAAGTTATTATTTCTTGCAGACACAGTACCTCTGCCCCACTACTGGAGAAGAAGGAACAGAGTATGATATAAGAACTTTAGTATCTTTCTTCTACTGACTTTACACTTCCTTTACTAGTGGACTCAGATGCAGGGCTAGAATTTGTGTAAAACAGTTGCATTGTGCTGAATGATTAAGCACATGGATTTAAAATCAACTGGAAAAAAATGTTGAATTTAAATTGTAATCCATATTTCCATACTAATTATTCTAAGATGGAAACATTGTTACAACATTTACAGCYCAATCCAAAGCTTTGCTGTAATTCTGAAGTAATTTAGGAACCTTCAGCACTTTATTTGTATTGGAAAGATGGAAGCAATTTGTAACAACAGGTTCATGAAAGTTTTATTGCAACTATAAGCTGATTTAAAAAATGGAGCAATATTCCCGGTAGTAGAAATTTTACAACCAACTTGTCCTTATTTGAAACTCAGAATGTTATGAAATGCAAAGATTATAATATATTGTTTGGATTCATAGGATTTATTGTACTTTCATCTGTTTTCCTCTTGCTTCAATTCATGCAACAGAAYTTCTAAATTTTAAAATAAATATTTAAATATCTCAAATAATTACTGGGGTTAAAAATAGAATAAAAAATTCACAACAAGTAGGTGCACTCATGGTTTAATTTCACAAATAGCATTTATGTTTGGTTCTGCAAATAATCAAWAAAATATGGAAGAGTTTGCCACAAGGAATATATCTCCTCATTTAAGAGGAGTCAAATACCAATTAGCATTTAAAGAAAGTGATGTGTAAATTGAGTGTTCTATTAAAGTAAAAAAAAAAAAAAAAAGCTGCCCAACTACCATATTCATGCCTCTTCCTCCCAACTTCCTGCTTTTGACATTGGCCAAATATGGCTAAATCGATGAAAAAAAGCTTTATTAATTTCCAAGATTAAAAAATATGACCCCATACTCCTCACTTTAACTTTTGTTGTAGGAAAACTCTCTTTAATATTCACTTATCCTTTGTTTCAGTCGCTCTCTTCTGATATATTCTCTATATATTGCTTTTTATGCATTCTTCTTCCGCTTCCAATTTACAGCTTACAGCTGCAAACCTTTACTTCCAGTTTTTGCAGAAGGATTTGTCTATCTGCAAAACTGCTTGTAAAAATATATATATAAAGAGCTCACTCCACAACGCATAGGGCTTACTGAATGCCTAAAAGAGATGAAGAGTAGAATCGTCCTCGGCCTGGTGCCCAGACTTCAGCCTGCTGGGGAAGCAGTCCTCTGCAAAAAGTGACTGAATTCTCCAGACAACGGGAAGAGAAGGTTGGTGTCAATTAGATGCAGCTTCAGTGACTAAACTTAAGCAGCTAGATTCTGTCCCTYGAGGTTTTCAAATGCACCCACCTCATTTGGTGAATCATGCAAAGAACTAAGAGGCCTGAAAAGCCTGTTTTTCAACAGACTGGGTCACATTTTAAATATAATTTGCAACAGAATAAAAATGAAGATTATTTATCTATGTCTGTCTGTCTATCTATCTACCAGTAGATAAAATACCTATTTGTTTAATTCAATTTACAAATGGAAAGCCTAATCATAAGTAAAATTATAAGCATACCATTAAGGTCATATGAGTATAGCCCATAGTTTTCAACATATTCTCATAAAATTATAAAATATAATTGTATGCTTTGTGCATTCTCACTAAGTCAGCAGTTTTCTCTTTTGGGAGAACATGTTAAAATTAATTGAGTATCTCAATTAAATTCTTTATACATACATACATATAAAGAAGGAAAAGATATGAACCTGACTTCATAAATACCATTCAGTGGGATTTTGTTAAAGTTTAGATGTATAGATTTGTATCTGAAATCCTCTGAAGGTTACAGGGTGAAACCTTCCAACAATATCTTCAAGTCTTCAGGGACCAAATCCCATTATGTGGAGTTCAGTGAAGAGGGTAAACACTACCATAAAGAAATACAAATTGCACATATTTCCCATTTAGCCAGTGTCACAAAAGTTCACCATTTAGAATTCTAACCAGTTAGGACTTATTCTTGGAGGTCAAGTACCTTGTGAACCTTGTCATCTCACTGATGACATCATATCCCATCCATCAATTCTTTCAGGAGCACACTTGCCATCTGCTCAGCACGCTATAATAACTTATTAGACATATTCACAGGGTAACAATCTGTACAATGACACTGTTATCTTAATGCTGGCACATAGAGAGATAACAGCCATCGCTTCCCTGTCACAGCACAATTATTCTACCTTCCAACTTGAGGAGAGAAGTTGGATATTTAAACTTCTACTAAACTGCACGGAAACAACAAATTCGCATCAGAAATTTGTTTGTTTGTWTTTCAAGGTGTTTTTGGACTGTGAACTGGTAAATGAAGACTACATCATAACATGCTAAGTTCAGTTCAATGTATCGATTTTGTACCTTAAAATTTTTTACAGTTGTGCTCATTCTCTAGCTTGCAAAATAAATAAGAAAAACATATAATTCAATCAAATGCACATAGATAGCAGTGAGATCCAATTTATTATTTGCAAACATATTAACTTTCTAGAACTAATACTTTATTTCTCTATAAGCCCTTAAAAAAAAAAAAAAACTTCTTTATAATAGCTATTATCAAGCAGAAAACAAGACATGGAGCAAAAGTACACATGCTAAGCTTTAAAAAGACTTTTTGAAAACTAAAGGCAATGTGAATTTTCATAGACGCATATGTATTTCCGTAGCTTTTCTAAAGCATGTTAATACTGAGCACAGCTAGCACAGCTGCTGTCATAGTACTTATGATTTAATAAAGTCCACTACAACTCTCCCTCAACCTCAAAAAATATTTTCAGAAAARGGGTAGTATTTATCTTGCATTACACAGAATGCATCCTCTGTTCCTTCCTTTGGCTCGTCATTTATTCCAGCTTACACTGTGATCAACATTGTACTAAAATAAAGTCAAGTACAACAGCCGCTCTCTGCCCATCAAAACTCACAGACGTCTGCCAAGCACTTGTAACAGCTGGTGTTACATTAATTAGTTTAAACTATTTATTTCATCCATCTCCAGAGCAGATTGAGCAAAAACATTAGAGATTATTCTAGCATCTGTAAGTGCCCTGCAAACATTAACCAACCAAAGTTAGAATATTAGTCATTAACTTATAGTATATGTGATTTAAGACTCTATACATTTATTGTAAATAAAAAAAGAAAATTCCACAATGTAACATAGCCTTGGTAAGTTTTTGTGGATTGCCTTTTCACAAATCTGAGTTTTAAACTTATATAAGTCTTTGTGCACATAAAGTTTCTTTTAAAAAATTATTACTAGAAAGTTATTATAATTCCTGGCAGCATGGACCATTAAGCAATATATGACAGGGACTGGGTGACTCAGTGGATTAGTCAGAGGTTTTATGTCCACTGTTGGAATCCAGCCCTAAATACGGTGATCAAAACAGTGTTATCAAATGGTTGTAAAAATCCCAATTAAAATCACTCCTAAAGCCGCTACTAAGTTTTTAGTGGGCAACATAATAGATTTTTCACTATCAACAGAGTTCTCACAACTATCTTTTTTCTTTTAATAGGCTTAGAATGGATACTGGCAAAAGCAGGTGGATGAGAAGAGGTCCGAATGCTGCGTTCCCCACTCAAATGGCTCAGCGACGAAAGCCCATGCAAGGACGGCAGGAGTAGGCTCAAGGCCACCGGCCCTGGGCTTGACTCCATCCAAAATAAAAAGCTTCCAGCATTGGTGCCTAAAGCTCAAAAAGGATATCAAAGTTCTGCGCAAACACTTCAGAGGTAATTCCTTCCTTGGACAACTCTGTTGTAAATATATAGAAAGGGAAATGGAGGCACAGAGAGGTGAAGTGCTTTGCCGAAGGTCCCACACAAAAAGTCAATGGCAAAGCCAGAATTAGGATCAAAGTCTCCTGTTTCCTGACTCTCACCTGGTTCAGAAACATCAGTCCATAAGGCCAAACTTTATTGACACCAACTGCTGTCAAAATCCAACAGTTCACTCACAGAACAAAAATGCAGTTAGTTAAGCAAGTTAATCAATACATGAAGGAGATAATAATCTCCTCAAGCCTGACTGGCTTCAGTTTCTTTATTATTATTATTCTGCCATGAATATATATATAATAAAAATGTAGTAATTTAAAGTAGCACCAGATTTAATTAAATGACTGAAAAAACCCTATTATTCAGTTTAGAAAATCATGCCTATTCTCAAAATATTTGTATTTACAAACAAAAATAATTAACAGTTTCAATTTCAATAGTTGAACAGTAAAGTGAGAAAAGCAACCTGTCGTTTATGTTTATCTAAATTGTACAGATACTGATCTTGCGAGGTTCCAGCTCTTTTAAGCTCTGACGGACTTGTTATGGCTTGCTTTGGCCATGCAGAAATGAATGTGAGTGATGGAAACTGAAGAAAAAAATATCAGTTATTTTCACTTTTCAACCTTATACTATCTCTGGTAAACAAGATTTTCTCCCTTGGCTTTATTTATTTTACATCTCTCTCTCTCCCTCCGTGCATTTATTTATATGTGTGTATGTGTGTATGTATACATGAAAACATGTATGTATGTATATCTCTATATATTAAAGATGCTTAGAGCATTTTTTTTTCTGCCCACCTCACAGTGGTGTTTCTGAATAACTCCACTAGCCAAAAAAGCAGGCACACAGCTAATGCCAAAGTTGCTCCAGACCAYGCAAGAGAAAGTGCCAAAGCACATATAAGAATGGCTTCCTCAAACAATACTAACAGCTCCTTTTCATACTCACTCTTTATTGGCCTCGACAGACAGCAAGAGCCAGAGACTCTTTTCTATTCTTAGGTTCCCAGAATTTACAACATGCTACATCTGCCACGTATCTGTTGGGTTACATGGGTGCTGCTATTTGATTATCCATTTTTATTTTTATTTTTAGTACAAGGACTTTCAAGTTATTGAAATAACTTGTAAGTCAGCCTGGTTTTAAAAGGCAAAAAATACAATCATAAAACTTCTGTTAATGAGAGACAGAATACTTTGACTTTACATCTTCTCTCAGAAAAAAAAAAAAAATATATATATATATACATACATACACATATACATTCCAATTTCCAGTACTTCCAACAAGTAAAACAAGTACAGTCAATCTCACCACAGAATACTGAACCCTGATTGTTTMACTAATGTATTTTAAATGATTCATAAAAGAAGCTGGTTTTAACCTGTGTTCTTAACTAATACTGGCCACCAGGGTCTGTCTTCATTTCTACCACAATTGCTGCACAAACAAAGGCAGTACGGGGCCCTTGCAGAGTTCTCAACTTACTCTTCAACTTCAAATAATACATTTCATTAGAAGCTCTATCTATAGAATGTCTCTGCATGCTCAATTTTCAGCGTCCAAATACAACCTCAAGGGAGTCATGTACATTCAACAGGAAAGTGTTAACATGTTCCCAGTTCAGTATTCTGCTTTACCTCTTGCACTGATCAGTTTAAACGTACTAAAGCCACCAGCCAATTTATTTTTTTTTTGCCTCCCTCTGTTTCTTTTTCCTTGTAAAATTCCTCCTTATGCAATAGGAAAGTTAATTGTTAAACTTAGTTACAGAACCCTTTGTTCTTGCTGAAGTCACTTTGCTTGTCTCTCCTACTGTAAGGACACCAAATCCTAAAAGCTGGCAAGAATGCATATGTTTATTTCACCATTGCTCTGCAATTACTGAATGCCACTTAATTATAGCAACAGATGCTCGAGTGTAGGAACCAGAAAAATCAAACGCCTCATTTCCAGGTTATTTTTTTCCATTGCTTCTGCCAACAGCAGATGTGTGAGCCCCTTGTGCTCTGGCGTAAATACTTATCAAATCCTAACAGGTCACCTATGTCACAAACAACATTTCAGATGCAACTGTTTCACCTGATAATAGGCTCTGAAAATAAAACTGTGAGCTGTAAATACAATGTATTCGGAATGAAATGCCATAATGTGAAATTGCTTTTTCTCCAGCTACAACAGAAGTCCTTGACAGTTTTTGGCAGTGATAAATCACCCTCCCATTAATTGTCTCCTCTCTCATTGTGAGGTGAGCTGCTAAAAGGGGCAGTCAACAAAAATGACTTAAAGGACAAATTTTGGCAAAAAGACAATGAAGAAATCTGTCATTGCTAAGCCTCCAGTAAACTGTCATGAAACAATCAAAATATATGTAGCTGAAGTGTTTATGTCTTTGTTAGAAAGGTTATAGGATGATAAGTTTATAGTTAAAACAAGAAGCTCAAAGAAACTGTAGACCCTTGAGACACCATTTCTCCCTGTGTTCTTTAAAATTTTAGGCAAATCCTATTAATGCTTCAGTTTACACAGTATTTGCTGGTTTTATTAACCTTATTTTCTGACTCTTTTGCCCCCCTCAGCCCAGACGACAGAAAGCCCTATGAAGGCACGATGCTCTCTACAACAATTCTTGCATCCAGTTTCAAGATCCTTCCTTTTCGTTGATTTAAGTCAGAAATAAAGACCTCACAGAAGCTGATCCTTAATTCTAATGGGATGATATCCTTCTGTCTCACTGTAAATATCCTGGTGCTAGTCAGAGCAAGGGCCTCTCGCCTAGTGGCTTCCAGACATTGATCTAGGAAGAAAGAAGCAGCATTTGCTTCCTATATAACCGACTACKTTCCCGGCTCCCACTCATGGACCCATGACTGAGGAGTGTGAAAGGATGTCTGCTACCTTCTTCCTTAGAACTGGGACTCACCGTGACTCATTTCACCTAGCAGGGCTCCACTCTGCAAACAACTCCTTCCTACTGCAACTCTTCTCCAGACTGAACAAAAGGGACCCTGAAAGCTCAGAATTCCGCTCTATAGGAGAAAAAGTTCCAAATTGGGTGATAATTTTTTTTTTTTTTAAGTGATGTTAATATATAAGGAGCAGGGAGATGGCTACCAGTTTTTACCACCCTCAGGCTGCCTCCATCTCTACGGCATTCAGCTGGCAGATGGTACGTTTAAGACCACAGGTTATCCTATGTGTAGGAGAGACAGAACTGTGTGCAGGGGATGCTTGTCAGATACACGCCTCCAGAAAGGGTAACATTTCTTCTGTTAGAAACAACACGATGCTGTCATTTTACATTTTTTTTTATTTGTTGAGGCTGTGAACTGAAAATATTCTGAGTTAAAAAAAAAAGAAAGAAAGAAATTTCTGTTTACCTGTCAGCAGATGGTTGGAAATTTAACATAAGCAAGGTTAGAAAATGATTTGTTACTAATGTGCCTGTCAAGGGCAACGTCTGGAGTTTGGTTTTATATTTATGTTTGTAAGAAAATTACGATATAAATATAAATGAGTTGCATCAGGTATTTTAAACTAGACTGCACAGGACACTCGAAAATATATGTCGGGGACATTCCCTGCACCCACACGGAAACAAACTAGATGACCTAATGTGTCTCTTCCACCACAGATTTCTACCATTCTCTATTAACCTAGGATGACTGATACTAAATATCCTTTTATATTGCTTTATACCCCGTTTTGCTTTGCTGGGTATTTGCATGCTTTCTAGGGGAGCAGATATCTTAGGAGAACGGATAGAGGGAAGTACTAAAGGGGTTTCTTCATCCCAGTGGCTGCCTGGGAGGAAAGCCGCGCGATAACCTGTGAAGTTAGAGCAGCTTTGTTGTCACTGCGTGAGAATCCTTCATCAGTTCTTCTGCTTTTACAAAGAAAGAGTCATCTAACGTTGTTAGGCGTCTAATGCAAAGCCTGCTTTTTTTGACATGGTTATCACAAGCTATTTTCTGTCCAGACGTTTACACAGACCTTGTGTTACCCATGATTTATCCACAATCCACGCTCCTCAATTGTGTTTAAACATGGTTATAGTCGTAGTAAATCATGTGTCTAAACATGTAACTAGAAAGAACCATATCACTAGCCCTGGAACATTAAACAATAATACTACCACGAGCACCAACATCATCAACAAGTTTCTGTCAGCCTCACGGTGCAGTACTAATGCAGGCATCTCCCTCTCCCCTTCCTCTCCTCTCTGATCTATATTTCTTTCTATGGTCACTTATGGCTCACAGGACTACGTCTCTGTGCTCTGCACCTACACTGAACCCAAATTAAAAAAATAAATGTCAACATTCACTTGGGAATAACACACCAGATTTTGCCAGGATATTGCACAACTTGTGTTTTAAACTGGCAAAACATGGTGTCAAAGTGTGTATGTACATTATTTAACAAACTAAGAATAATACAGAAACAAATAGAAGACATCTCAAGAAACAAGTATTACCTTCTGGAAGAAAAAGTAGTCTAGTCAGGGGAAACTAGAGAAATTTCAAGAATTCCTAAATACGCTCTATCCTTCATTGAATCATATGTGACTTAAATTTTGATAAATGTACTCTATGTACTTAAAACATCTCTTGAATGACAGAATTGCAGAAGAAATAAAGTGATTGAAGTTTTTTGTTTTCTTTTTTTGGTGATGAGCCAGTTTGAGAGCTTACTGTGAGCATATGGAGATAGCATATTTGCAAGTCCATCTCTGGAGGATTGCAAAAGGCCCTTAGCTTGTGAAAAACAGCAATGTTATTTTTTTTAACGTTCCCTATATTTAGAGATTAAATCGCTCACTGCACAAACCCATTTGGAACAGGCGAGAAGGTGAAAAGGATAATCAGTACAGTCACTGGTCCGTGTTTCCTAAACGCTTTTGAAAACATTACTGTGCGCAGGCATAAAATTAGCGGCAGGACCTTAAAAAGGCTGGCATTTAGCATGACTTTTTGGAAAGTGACACCCTCATTTTTTTCTTGTAGGRTATCATTAAATTTCAATCGCCCTATGGCAGTGCCTTTCCATTAATAACCAATTCACTGTGTCACTTTGGCTCTCCTTTGAAATAATGAGCCTTTGCTTCGCTTTAATAAATTTAAACATATTCTCAAGGCCAGGGAAGATAGGAAACCGCAGATGGGCTGAGAAAAACACGATTCATAAATCCTTAACTGCCTGAGATCGTTGAGAGCAAAACAAAGTAACACTCGTAAAATATTAAACAATCCCAGCTGTATGAGTGAAGCTTCATTAACAAAAATGGACTATTTACTGCCTTCAACAGAGCCCGTGGGTGGAAAGATTCAGAGAAATCTTCTTTAGAAAAACACTGTCATCCTCATTTTGATTCTTTAACCAACTGATGGCATGGCAGATACTTATTTTGCAAGTCCATATGCAGAAACATTTTAGCAGAAAATTAATGATACTCTTATTACGTTAAAAACCACAAATCACATTTTACCATTTAAGCAGGAGTGAAAGAAAACAGGGAAATTCAACAGATATTTTATTCCTGAAGAATTTGTATGCCAATAGAAGTTAAACATGACAAACTTTATTTAAATCATGGGGGACTTCTCTAGCACTCTAAAGTAAACATAGCAATATGAATAATGGCAAAGAAATCAAGCGATGCCTTCACTTTTGCTAGGAAGGCTTGGAAATTTATTCTACAGTGTTATACTTTTTCTTGCTTTAACCTTTATTAACATGCAGCTAATTTTGTTTATAWCCTTGTTTGGTACACAAAGGAGCAAATCCTTTTTTTCAGGCTGTCATGTTCAGGGTTTATTTAAATCCAAGTAGGGTTTTGCTGGGGTAAGGACGGAAGGCTGTGAGATAGAATTTGCTTTTAAATATACAAGGCTGGATTCTCAGATTCTTGAATTTCATTGTGTGCTTCCCCATTAACATTTCTGTGTAAACAGTGACCTCATGAAGACAGGGCTCCCATCCTCCAGGTCCACCCCAGCTCCGCTAGCTCTTTGTGGACCTCCTCCTTTTCCAAAGTGATGCCCCGTCCCTCACTGGTTCTGGGGCATCAAGGAGCTTCCACCCAGTAGCACAAGTTAAAATCTCTTTGGAGCCCATAAGATTCCCAAATCCTGCTTCAAGCTTTATAAAGTTTTTGAGTAAAACTAATAGGGTGTTTTCACAATACAAATTTGGAGGGTCAGGAAAATAGCCATGAGGATAGCTCAGAAATTTTAAAATGTCCACAAGAAGAATAACCTTTCATGGTATCATGGAGGTCTTTTTAAGCCAAGAATTGCTCATAGTTGCATACAAGTTTGAAGAAGAATAGAGATCAGTGTCAGTCTACTAAATGCTAAGAACCTAGAAGCTCTATCTGTAAAGACAGGCTGACAATTGAGCGGACAGAATGTCAATACTTCTGAACGTTTCAAGGGTAAAAATATTGCTTTTTACAATCTGTGTCATATTTAATGCAAGAAAAGAATTCGGATTTTTCTTTTGCTTGCTGTCAGCTTTTCTCCTTTATCCCAGTGAAGAGCATAATTAAAGTATATAGCACAAATATACAGTTTATTTTTGCCTTGTGGAACAATACATAGTTTTAGACTAAATGCAAATATGAACATCTTAGTTTTCCATAGTTTAGTTAATAAGTACTAAAAAACCTTGTGCTTTACTTATTTCAGTACATTTCACTTATCTCTGAGAACCACTATGTATTTACATACATAATATCCTGTACAACACGGTCTAGATGACCTTACTTGAGCAGSRGGATTGGAGTAGGTGATCACCAGAAGTCCCTTCCAACCTCAACCATTCTATGAATCTGTGATTCTATATAAAAAAATAGAAAATCTCCAGGGGCCATTTTGACTCCTGCAGAGGCATTTCAATTTCCTGATCAAAATCCTAGGGATGCACTTAGCACTCACAGCTCCCACCCAGCTTCAGTGGAAATTATGAATACTGCCCAGGAGTTATCACCTTACAATCTTTACAGTAGTCATTTCTGTGCTTAGTAGACCTTCACTGTAGTTGATTTGGAYGATCAGGGTTAATCTGCTCTAACTGCAAGCATCCACATTGTAAAATTTGAATGAATTCTCACTGGTGCCCATTCAGCTCAGGATGCCCCTAAGACTTCTACAGAGACAGAATCTTGGATTTTTGTTTTGTTTGTTTGGTTGGTTGGTTGGATCCAGCATGAGTAAAGCTGCTGTATCATTCTTCCTGGTGAAATGTGGGGAAACTTGCTTGGTAACAGAAGAAACGGGATACGAAGAGTTGTGGTTAAGCACTAATACACTATCAGTAGTGGTAAGTCAGCATCCCGGGATATTGCTGTGGTTACCTGTCCGTACGAAAGCAGCGAACAGGCTTTCAAAGATAGCCTCAGACAGAGCAGCTAGAACGGTAAGCAAAACTGAGCTTGTCTGAAAGGTTTTCAGCGTGGARAGGAAGAGGGCTATAGGCAATACCTCATTTAACTCAGCCGAGAAGGCATTCATCTTGTCTCGGCACACCAAGGTTTGTTAGCATTAGTTTCTGGCTTCTACTTTTCAGAAAAGAAAAACATCGAATATTATTAGAACATCTAGAAATACAGTAAGATTCTTAAGTTTTGCAGTTACTTACAAACTCAAAAGAAAGTGTAAACCAGTCTAGAAATCATTTTTCTTTTAATTAATGTAGAGGGTAAAAGTTTTCCTTTTCAGCACATATGAAAAAAGGACATATATGGACATAGTTTTCAGAATTCCCTGTTTCCTCTCCTTTCTGTTTTTGTTTTGTTTTGTTTTGTTTTTTGCTTTTACTGTAGAATTATGAGAGACTGAATATGCCCCAACGCACACAAACTAACATCCAGAATGGCAGGGAAGGCTTCCACTGATTTTTCCTACTGATATGCTTGTCCTGCGGGTGCCTTCTCCCAGAGGACATTTCTGTCTCTGTCATATGCCTGTAAGATTCCCTTATCCAGAATGACTATCAGCATAACTTACTGTAGTATTTATGATGCAGATACCTGTCTACTTGTTACTAAACTGAGATCACTAACTTCATTTCTCAAAATAACGCAAGAGCCAAAAGGTTAATAACTTCTGGTCACTATCACTTTGCAGTAGGTTTGGATAGGCCACCTAGAAGTAAAAAAATATAAAGTCCTCTATGCTCCATTACCAGTGCTTTGAACCATCCAGTCACATGGATTTTGATGTTTTGAAAGGACGAAAAGAATTTAGATTGGCATGAGAATACCACATTAATTCAGCAGTTAAATGGTTCTTTGAGAAGATTCACTGACAGAAGCAAAACATAGCTGTCTTTCTAAGTCCTCATCCTCTTTGGGCCTATACACATTTTCTGTGAAAAGTTGATTCTCTCCTCCCCCTGCCCCCTCTTTCTTTCTTTTTTTTTTTTTTCAAAAAGCCTTTTATCATCTAACATGCGAAACAATTGTAATGTGAGGCATGTGAGCACAGAGCCTTTGCCACTGGGCCCTCATAAATCTTGCCAGTTCCCAGTGAACAACACCAAATATTTGCAGCTGAGGAACATTTGGTCTGGCTTAAATTAACATATCTCAGCAGTCAGAAGTCATTAAGCTTTGCCAGTGATTTGAAACCATTTTTCCATTTCAAAAGCGACACTGGCTGTTACTTATTTTTCTGGATGAAGAAGGTGGTAAGGAACAAAAGCAATGAAATGAAAATGGGAGATACTAATGAAAAAAAATGATAAAAGGGCTTTGAACTGCCTTTGGTAGATTTGTTATTAAGACTCTTTTTAAATAGCAGAGCACTTAAGTATAAGATCAAATAATAATTCAAGATGATACACATTAATTTCAGTGGCAAATTATGTGATTTAAAGGCTGTGAAAATGTATACTTATTTTCTTCCTTAATCCCTTGTGAATATAGGYACTATCAATTTTGAAAGCTGATGAAAGCTTTAAATGAAAAACAATAATCCAACCTTTTTCAATTAAAGGCTGCAAGTAGATTAAGCACTAGAGTAAAGAAATGTGCTGTTGTACTCTGCAATGATCACATCCGATATGAGCCCGTTCAGGTGCTGGGGGCTGAGCGAACACCTCAAATCCAAAAGAGCATGGTCCAAAAGCTCCAAGCAGAAAAAAAAAAAAAGCCTGAATTTGAAGCCCAACTGGTTTTAATGCAGCTGTAATGTGAGTTAAGGTTTTTCAAACCTGGTACTTGTGTATTATTTTTGCAGCATAAAAGTCCATTGTTGGATCAGTTTGATCCAGCTGAAAAACCATGAAAGCCACCCAGTGCCCGAGTTGTTAGAAGAAAACATTTCCTTATATTCACAGTAATCCTTTTATATAAAAGTCCACAATTATTTTGCTCAGTCAGAAAGCTGTGTATGCAGAAGAAATGTTTCATTATAAGCTCAGAAACATGTGTTTGCCGCTTTCGTAGGAGAATAAGTATTTTGCAAAAGATTTTGACAAATTCTGTGCAATCTGATTTCAATACAGTTATGATGTCTGATTTATATGTGAATAGTYACAACTGAATACAGTTATCCAAATTAATACATCCATGATAATTATAATTCTTCAGCCTTCAATTAGTGTTGTTGATAAAGCTTTAACAAGCTTTAATGTTTTAGATGCACGTTACTTTTGAGAAGATACTGACTTAAACTTYTAGACATTCAGGTTTATGAAGCACTACTAAAGAAAACTTTCATGTTAAGACCTTTCTGAGACTTCTAAAWTTTTTTAAGTCTCTGCAGCTTTAGTAAGTAAGTCCTAAGTTAAAAAAGAAAAAAAAAAATCTGTTAACTAGATTTAAAAGACAGAGAGATCTAAAAAGAAAGCATTTATTACTAACTATGGTGTGTCAAGGTTTCCAGATTATCTGTGTAGTGTATTCATTTTCTAGGTTTGCTTTTCTTTGAGGAGGTTTTAGTATTTTTTTAAAGGCTTCTAAAAAAGATTTTCAGAATAAAAATAGTTTGTTCTACCAGCTCTATATGAAAAAAAGTATGATTCCTATAATTAACACATATACAGAGCAAACTATGGTGTATGGACCCCCAAAACACAGGAAACAAGGCCAAACTGTTTAGGAATACTGAAGTATTAGTGTGTCTTGTGTTCTCAGATAAATGGATTGTTTTCTGCTCCCCCTCTCTCCCCATATTAACATAGCAAAACAAGGAAAGCATCTCGTCTATTCATTGCCTCTCTTCGGGTCACATTACATTTGAAAAATTGCAGAGGAAAATCTTTATCATGTTTTCTTTCATTAACTATTAATAACACTTCCTTAGCATTTCAGAGAATCACAGCACTGTTGAGGTTAGAAGGCACTTTGGGAGATTGTCTAACCCCAGCTCAGGGGCCCAGGATGGAGACTCCACAAGTTCTCCGGACACCCTGTTCCAGTGTTTGACTCCCTCACATTAAAAAACAAACAAAAAAAAAAAAACAAACAAACAAAAAAAAATAACACCACATTGTGTTTAAATGGAATTTCCTGCATTTCCATTTATGGCCATTTCCTCTTGTCCTGACACTATTCATATTTACGGAAGTGGTAACTCCTTTACTCTTTCTATCTTTGGCCCAATCTGTTTGATAAGAAACTGTATCAGTAGAATTGGAACAGTTTTGTCAAGTTCCCACACATCGTACAGGTTTACCTTAGCAGAGATTTTATTGCGGACACAAGCCATAAAATGTTTTCCAAAACCTACATGCTATCTTCATGGAAAAGCAAGAAGAAAAATCCTGGGAAGTCTTCATATGAAGGCATATAAAAATTCAYGGGAGTGGATTTCCTGTTTCATCCACTTTCTGTGTAATTCTTCATACGTCCGCATGGACTGAACTAGATTGAAATAGGTGTTGCAGTTTAAAGATGGAGACTATGAGTGAGCAATGTACCATGAGCATGCATCAAGGTAAGGATGAGAATATAAAACAAAACTCTAAATTGGAAACAAAGAGATGGAACCAAATGCAGCTTTGGAAATTAGTTAATTGGACRCTTTGGTAAAAATATGGCTACTTCTTTACAATATTTCCAAGATCTGTTTTCYAAGATCTCCAAACTTGTCCTCATAACTAGCACCAGCTATCGACTACAAAGTGTCTGTAGCAACCCTGCAAAGCATTCTCTAATTGCTGATGAAGAGCAGTATTTTTTCCTCTCTGATCTCGTCTGGTGAGGTCAGGTTTCCTGGATGCTCACCCACCTTTCACATCTCACTGATCAACAATATTCTGTATGATTTATTACATATACAATATATACATGTGTCTGAGACTATATGTACAGAATGATTACTTTTGCGATATTTAATTGCATTTCTCAAACTCCAAACATGTCTAAACACTGTTGTCCTAGTGTACAACATTCAGAAAGATTTAGACATATTTGTTTTTCTAGAGCCCAAATAAATATCAAGCACAGATCCTCCTTAAGCCCTCTAGCTGCAAAAGTACTTTGTGTGATTTATTATAGCACAGAAATATATGTAATGATGAAAATAAGCACAGAAGTAGAGGATATGACTTTTTTTGTATCCCTTTAGTGATACCATAGCTATAACTTATAGGAAGACCAGTCTAGCGTGAATTGTGCCACTATATTATCAGATGTGGGATAAATAAAATAATACTCTATTTAATAGATCTGGTAGCAGCTATTTAATTTATATCATGAGATAAATGATACTTCTTCTAAAATGAGCTCTATAGAGTTGAAAATGAAATAGTTAATAACAGAAATATTCAAGTTTGAAAGAATATATAGAAGTTTTAAAATCTGTAGTTCTTGCTTTCGATTTGATGTTTTATGAAGGACTTTCAGTTTTCAGGGAACTGGTGTGTTTATTTTTTCCATTTTCCTTCTCAAAATGAAAAAGAAAAGAGAGAGAGAAACTGAATAATAACAAAGGTTAAGTTCAAGGCTTATAGAATTGGCACTGGCTAACCAACAGACAAAATCAGTAACTGAACTTTGACTTTAGCCGTATCTTTGGAATTATGCCATTTTAGACAGATGTTCATGGGTACAGATAATGCTTACACAGTTCAGACTTTTAAAACACACTAAAATGAGTGTTATTTTTAAAAGAGTTAAAAGACTGCACAATAGGTCTTTCAATTCAAGTAAAAAATACAGTTTACAAACTCCCTGTGAAGTACAAGAGCAAATGAAAGGAAGAGGCAAACTTAACCCACTTAAACATTTCCCCTCAGCTTTCTTGGATGTCAGCTATTTCAAACAGTTACTATGCCACTCAAACCGTTTTGTGGCAACAGGAAATGAGTTAGACAATCTTTAATAAACAGATCAAGAACAGCTCTACAGGTAGTTGTTTAATTATGAAAAGCTTAACACATTGGAGCATAAAAAGTAAAATATAAAACTTACATTTGGGCAAAGGTCTTGGAACTCAGGTAGGAATATGTTCCAATCTATCCTGGCAATGTAGTAGCTAAACACATAACTGTCATTTAATTTCCATGATCACTAGTATATTTGTAAAGCTGTGTTTGTATTATTAAATGACCTGATCATTAACAGCAATCTGTGTTTTATGTTGTTGTGCTAAGAAGGTACTATAGCTTTCAAGATAGTGCAGAAAAGACATCCACAAAATTATTTTTCTCCCTGTGTTAGCCTATGCTTACAACCACAGCTGGAATTACAGAATGTATACGACCTGCAGGATGGAATACACTTGCTCTTCCAGGAAAYATGACACTGAACAGAAAAATGTGCATAATGAAAGGAAATGCAACTAAATAGATTCTGTGATTCTTGTGTGAAATTCTGTGTTTTTAATAATGCTGCTTTCAAAAAAAAAATGCCAGGATCAAACTTACACCACTCACTCATTTTAAAGTCCCAGTAATAGATCATTTTCCTATTTCTCTAACAATTTCATGACAATGGCTGCATGTTTCTTAAAAGCTTAGCTATAACTAAACTGGAAAAGGCGGGGGGGGGGGCTCTGAAGTAGGAACAGCTAAGAAGCAGCTCAAGTGTTATGTAAAAAACAATCACAGAAACAGTTCTTAAAATAAATCTTTGTGACTTCAGATTTTTTTCCTCACATAGA
Source organism: Rhea americana (assembly GCF_003343005.1). Classification (NCBI taxonomy): domain Eukaryota; kingdom Metazoa; phylum Chordata; class Aves; order Rheiformes; family Rheidae; genus Rhea; species Rhea americana. The sequence continues at coordinate 10,652,700 of NW_028186423.1, forward strand.
TTACACAGGTCTTTTAACCATTTCTTTACCACATCTGACAAAGATGATACCAAAATAGGCTATAATCAGTATTTTTAGAGGTTAAGGCAAATTTCTGATACAGGTTTCCCTCCTATTCCCCATCCTATTGCACWTTTTCTGCCACAACAGTCTGAATTAAAACAGTTAACAAATCTTTTTCCCTTACATTTTTTCAGAACAGCTCTAATTTAGATATGGAAATTTTTCAAACTTAAATCAACAGCAGAAGAACTTGATTGAGTCTGTATTAAATTGTGCTTAATGTTAAGTCAGGTATTCCACATGTCTCATATTCCTAATTAAAATTTTATGCAGCACTTAAAAATACTGTARTATAATATTAACAGTTAATTTAATAATTAAAATCTTATTTTTTCACAGTGACTTTATAGCTGATGTTTACTTTATTTTTCTGTTTATTACATGTCAAAAAGCTGTATAGAGTATTTTTTATTAGTATTATATATTTTACTGGGCCCACACACATACATACCCACCCTTTTACACACACACACACACTCACAYACACACACTCAAACATATACAAAAAGCTTGGCCAGGAAATTAGATATCTTATCTGTGAGCTTACTAAATAAGGACCAATAACCTAGGTCTGCAGCACTCTGTGTGATAACTGCTTTTACAAAATGAAATTTTGACTTTTTCACAGCTTAGCTACAAGTAGACACTATCAGTAGAACTGCATTTCTGTGCAATATGATGGGAAGTAAAAGATTTCAACATCTGACAGGAGAAAATGAACAACTGATAAACAATCTTTGAAATGTTCTCTCACTGCAAGGCATGCTTTTGATGATGATTTACATTTTTATTATTGTTGACTTTCAGGATGGGGCTGATGGTTGGCTAAACATACAATAACTGAAAGAACAAACCGCATAAAATGCAAACCAAATCAAAAGGAAAACGTGACTAGCATCATGTGCTTTAAAAGCTTTTATTCATTTTTCTTCTTCATTTCAATATTCGGTGAAAGTAATTAGATTTTTTTTTTTCGGAGGGGGAATCATTGCAACTTTCTGACTCCAAAATGTTAAATATTCCAACTCTCCTTTGGCTCTTCTCCTCCCACTCAAAATCAGAATTAAATTATAATTCTGAGTCCAGTACACAAAGAAYGAACACTATTGCTTCTGCACAGTCTTTTCTCAATATTTGGTACTATATACTAATACTATATACTAATAAACTTCTAATTGTAGCTCTTAAGAGTATGTAACTTCTGAAAGACAGATCAAAAAGTCATTCAGTATCTACTGCTGCAATCTAAATTCTGAATATACTGTTGAAAATGTGCACTACTTTCCCTGACAGTGAATTCACCAAAAATTTCAGGGTCTTTAGTAGAAAGCAACAGAAGAAAAGCAGACAAAATTTTTTACTAATTCAGCTAATGTGTTCAGCTGACTTAATTAGAGGAGACAAGAAAACTTACACAATTATTTTATTTTGTTTTGATATATTTTTAGACAAAATTGTGGAAGAGTTTCTGAATTTTTTTTCATTTAAATGAATTAAGATTGTTAGCTTATTTAGAAAAATAATGTAACTGATAAATKAATCATTTTAATATTTAAAAATAATTAAAAACATTTAGGTTAAACTAGTGTTAATTTGAATAAATTCCCATTACCTAAGTAAATTCCAATTAAAATTTTACATGATTGTTTTCTACTTATTATTATTTAGTGCAGAAAATAAATTTTTATTAGCCACCTTAACCATCTTTTAAATTGAATCAAACAAATTAAATACAAGTAGTTATAAATGACCATACCCTCTTCTTAGTTCTCGAACACTGTGCTTATAAGAATTTAATTTTAAAGAATCCAAAACAGAAAATAGAAATACAAAAGTTGCAGTAGAATTCTGTAGAGCTATGAATCACTCTGAAAACGTATTGGCCAGAAAGTTATTCTATTTTTGTTCCTATTTGCAATTTAATATCATTCCATGAGCTTTTGGGTTTCAGCTATAAATTCCATTCCTAATCATACTAAACTTTAGGGTTAAATATATGGGATCAAGTTGTATCTACTTACACACTGTGCTACATCACTTTAATCAGTTCTCAGAAGCACCAACGCATAATTCAACTCCTAGAAGCAAGGACAGTGATACTAGAGCTTATCTCACAAACTACTGGAATCACGGTCTCACTTATCCTTGTATCATAATCTCTCTTTGGATGGTCTACGTAGACAAGGAAAAAAAATCATGAATGGCTGTTGTTGACTGCTGATGCAGAAAAGAAAAAAATAAGGAGCAGTAAAAGAATGGTCTTGCTTACACAACCATTTCAGCGTGTACTTCAGTCTTCCATCGCTGTTAAGAAGCACAATACGTATAGGCTGGTTAGGCAATATTGCTTTTCTTTTTTTATTTTTTAAATATCTTCTATAAAGTGGAACATAATCTATCAATGTTAGTAAAGAAGCTTTTAAATAATTCTTGTTCCAAAGCAATATTGACTGTAAGCATGAGAATTATCTCTATTCATTGTTTTTCAAGGTAAATAATTAATATATTACCTTGAGTCTTCCACCTCGAAAGTTACAGTGGTTAAAGTATAACAGAGTGTCTAATGTTGTGATAGGAAAGATTTCTCATGCCATTTTTCTGGTGAAAACATCCTGAAAGTAATTTGAGAATTAATAATTGACATTTCTGTTTCTATGTAAACTGTATGTGCATTTCCTTTTATTTCACACCTCCTGCCTTAGTTAGCAGCTCAAACAGAAACCTTCTCTGACCGACATTTGGCAAAAGTGCATCAAACACAAACAGAGGATAATGGCAGGCGAGGGGGTCTCCAAAGACAAAGCAGCAGTGTAAAATCACGAATTCCACACAATAACATAACTCTTACAGCAAAATTATTAATTGTCTTCAATAACTATTTTCTATAAACTGCAATAACAACTTAGCATAATAGATATTACCTATAGGATTAACATACAAGTTTAATGTGGGGGAATCTCTTACGGTGAAATAAATGGACAAAACTTGATCTAATATTTTATGAAATAATTCACCTAAAGTCCAGGACATTTGCAATGGTACRTGGTTAAAAAAAAATAAATGTAAAGAAATCTCATTACTTGAAATTACATGTTGTAAAAGAAAAGCAGTATGCAGATTTTCAGATTTGAGGGTTTTACATAATTTGGACACTAAATGAAGGCAGGTGGAAAGCTTCAACCCTAAAGACGATAGGAACACAGAAACTATTTCACTGTAAATAAAATGTTAACTTAATAAAGCCTTTGCCTAATATCCTTTTGTGAAACAAACATTCTTTCGTTGTATTTGGATGTCTTACTGCTAAACAGGAGAGGGCCAGGATTTGATCTCTGACTATGCGGTTAAGTGTGATTTTGTTGTGTCCATGTTATTTAGTGCTTGTACCTTCTAGAGCAGATGTGTTTTGGAGGGAGCTAATTGTAGCAGTCAAAACAGACCCAGGCTAAAAGCTAACAATTATGCAATATGGACAATCAAGGATTCAGCGCTTAAGCTCACTCCTTAGCTCTCTTTTATTTAGCAGAATTTATGGCCTGTTACATCGTGGCTTAGCTATTTAACAAAGGAGAAACGTGCTTTGAAAATGCAGCTAAAAAGTCATTGAAGTTGTATTTTTATGAGTTCATGCAATGCAAAATGTGCATGCTTTCACTATTCCACAGATCAGACTACTACACGTACAAATCGAGCATATGTACTTACTTGGTTTGAAATGCAAAAATTGCATGCATCTGAAAACATAACTTTTCATTCAAAATATGAATATATTTGAGTATATCTCTGTTAGACAAAGTTTTAAAAGCCCTGTCCTTCTGATCACAGATAAAAAGAGTGTCAAGTTCAGATACTGATGCCAGGAAACAGAAGGCAGAGACTCTGCATACAGGGGTGGAGATATCTCTGCATACTCAGTATTTGGAGAGGGTAAGCTAAAATGATTGTGTAGAGCTAAATACTTCCCCCAAAATTCTCCATATAGAAGAGGCATACAGGAAGGTAGTTTTAACCAGAATTATATTAACCTCTTTATACCAACCTTTGCTATGTGGCTTTACTTTTTTAATTTTACCCATTTGAACAATGTTATAGCATAGCTCTTGATCTAAACCATTGGCTGTGGGAAATTTGAGTCTTGTTTAATTAGAAAAAAATGCATGACTATATTAATCAGCTGAATTTCTAAATTCATCTGTATTGGTTCTTACTCTGATACATAATGTCATTGTTAGCTCTCATACATGCAGATTCCTATATGTATCTCTTCCTGACATAATCAATAATACATGCTATTCCTTTACAAGGAGTACCATAAGTTTCTGCAGTGCATTCAGAAGTTTGTGTGCTCGGAGCTGTCATATATCCTTTATTTCTAGAAGGAGCCATTTTTCTGCATGGTGAACTGGTTAGAGATATGCTTGAGGAAAAAAAAAAGTAAGAAAATAATTGTCCTATATAATTTGAAAAATAGACCATACTAGAGTGTTGGCATTTTTTAAAATTGAAGAAAACTTTAAAATGGTATAATGTAGCAATAGCAAAATAATATAGAATTTATCTTAGATCACTAAGTGATGAAATATCCCTGTTAGTAGCAAAAGCCTTAACAATTGTGTAAAACAGTTCAGCTATGTCTGCAGGGCTCCAGCGGTGAGTCTTCTCTCCTGTGTACAACAAATATCTTACGTTGCCAATCTCCTTTTGTCTCACTGCCAAGGTCACGGCCAAGAAACAGACTGAGTTTTTCCACTTTGTTAATCTGGGGTTTCTGGCGATTTTTAGGAAACACAGGAAATTCTGTGCGCCTAGTAAAAAGCAAGTCATTTGTGTAACAGTGGGCAACAGTATCAAGTGTTCTGCACCTGTTTTACACTCCAGCACCATAATTTCTGTAAAGTAAACAGTAGATCTCAGGGTCAGATTACAAATGCTAGTAGGCTGTTTGCTAGATTGCCGCTTTGTTTAACCTTTACACTTTCATTTAGAAAGGAGAAAGTATCATTGTCACACCAAGAGGGCAGTTAAAGAGTTTTAATTAACTGTGGAAGTAATTAGACCTCCCAGTTTAACAATTATCAGGCAATTCTTTTCTTCTCCAAGTCCTTCAGAGTTGCGCAGTTTTTATTACGAACAAAATTTCATATACAGTTTGCAAAAAAAAAGAAAAGAAAAACCTAGAAAGAAAAGCTGATTCCACTATGAAATTGTCTATTTCCTTTTCCTAATTTCATAACAAGTCAAAAACTATCAGCTTCTCCTCCACCGTTCTCTGCCCAAGTCCAATCCTAATGCAATTGTTGCTTTTATTAACACCCGCTGCCTTTGGTCCTCTGAGCCTCTCCTCTGTTTGGCCCACTCTGATATTCACTTGTACGGCAAAGGTGAAAGAAAAGCCTCCCTCCCCATGTTTCCGATAACGCCATGGACAACTGCAGCTTAAACAGCATACACCTTACAAGCATTTGCAATCTCTGATCCACATATCTCTCCTCCTGCACTAAAGAGCTCTTTAGCGATGAGAGACATTGCTCACCAGCCTGGATTCTCTCAAATTCAGTTTGGGGGAATGTAAATATAGTTCAAAAAGCAAGCAGTAGTATTTTTTCTCCCATATTCAAGGCAGCAATCCCACAACATTAACTCTCTTGAACGCAAATGTAATTATACATGTAGACGTATTTAGATTTGTGTAAGTATATACATATATATACCCAGTTTTTTTAAAGTGGTAATACAGAAAGTAATACAGAGCTCTTCTGCCCTGTGGTTTTTCTTGTCTGAAAAAAAAATGGGGATTGGGGACAGGTAGTTTCTCCTTTTGCTTGTGTTAATCATTACAGTTTCACCTGAGTTAATTACACAGCAGGTGTGGGCTCCGGGTACATCTCTTGCATCACGCTACCAAAACCCTATCTCCCAYTCCAGCTCACAGCCTCTGCTGAACACTGTGCCCTTTACACCGTGTATTTATATGCACACAGGATTATATTTTACTCCTCGTGCCTTCCACGTGAAGCTCACAAAGTCTAAGAAAATGATTAAGTAYATTTCTCGTCAGCACGCACGGGGATACTACAGTTGAAAACAGTAACTTGCACAGGCCACAAAATACACAGTGACAGAGTTGAGAGCAGAACCCAGGTATGTACGTATATGTGCGTGTTTCTCTCATCAAATCATTTTGCTAAAATCTAATAATTATTACAAAAGATATTTTGGACAGGAAGATAYGAATTTTCAATAATATGAATCCATGAAATTATATTTCTATTCACTTGCAACTGGGAAAGGATGAGAATTCAGCCTGTTGGCGATAAGTGAAGCTTAACTTTAAGTTGATGGGATGAGCAAAAAAAGGACAAAATTATAGYATGGCAGGAGGAAATTTGCAAAGGCAAAGAGTGGGAAAATAAACGACGAAACAATGATAAGAGACAGGCAAGAAAAGAACAGCATCTGCCCAGAAGAAGTATTTTCTCTTTTTGTTGAACTACTGTGTGAAATTAAAATTAAAACAGAAGAACAACATCCAACATCAGCTGAGGAGTTTGAGGTACCAACATAGACCTCTTGAGATCTGCTCTCATTATATTAACCCCACCCAAACATAGTGTAGATACAAGCCTTCTGAATTCACACAGTTGCTTATCATTTATTCCACATATAATAAATCCTTATTTGTAATATGCACCGTATAATGGAGTAGTAAATATTTCCAATTAGCTTTAGTGTCACAGTCCTCAAAACTGATGCATTTATGTTAATATAAAAGCRAACATGGAACATTTTATCATGCATTAGAGATTTTAATCAGGTAATCTGCACAGCATCTGGAAACCTAAGCAGAGGCAAAGTCTGCTATAACAAAGGCACTGTAACAGTTCACCTTCAGTGAAGAACAATAATGCATTATTAAATTCACTTTCCTGCTCAGTGGTTACACTTAGCTGACCACAGCAAATTTGCTCTCTGCCTGGTCTTCACAAGTTGGCAGAAAAATAGATTCTGTCACATTTAACAGGTTCTGAAAATGACAGGATGCCTCTCTTGGTTTAACTATAAACCATAATCTTTCAGAAGTAAATATAATTACAAATGCCTTTTGTCACGTAGTTCTTAGGAAGGATATTAAATGTGGGTTATTAGAGTAGTAGATCTCACTATGTACCTGAATATCATTAAAAGCCAGAACTGATATTGTACAACAGCAACTTCAAAAAAGAACCAGATTTCTATATTTCTTTGATCCTAAATGATATCGTAATTCTTAGAAAACAAAGATACCAATATCAAATTCTTTGAGTATAAACAAACTGTTATCAAGAAATACTATTCCTTAAATTAACACCAAAGAAAACACTATCTTCTCTTTTGTCTGAAATACTGTTTTAATCTTACATTAGTCATCTTGCTTTGTTCTRTATGTATTTGACTGAAGGACTTCTCAAGAAAACGGTCTCAAGACCTATTGATTGGAAATTTAATTAGCAAAAGTCAGCAAATTTATGTACAATAGGACCTGATTCTTCTTTGGTTTCCATGGAATTTTAGCATGCTGCAAGCGTCATGAGAATCTGCTCCATATGTTGACATTCACTCCCATGTACAGGTCTTGAACCTCCACTATATACCACATAAGTCCCAGTGAAGTGCAATTTAGGTCCCAATTAAGACCCGTTAAAGAGTTTCAATTAGCTTTGTGTAGGTAACTAGTTTAGCAATTATAAGACATATTTTTTCTCTTTTAAGCTCTTCAATTCAAATTGTTTTACTCCAAATAACTTTGCCCTAAAGTGGGAATTATGCAGGCTCTTTGAAACACAGAATTTGATTCCAGGATTGATTAATGGCTTTTTCTTACTTATTTAAATACAAAAAAAAAAGTCTTTTTAAGGCCTCAGAGGAACTTACCTATTGCTGCGACACAGTACTTCATACCGATATGAAAYTTAAAGTAGTCACCTTCCACTCACGCTGAATTTCTATTTTGTGTTAGGCAGTCTGTCTGTAACATCTGGGGAGGTTTAGGCACCTAAAAACAATATTGACAACTGCGCAACCTAAGAAGGGATCTACTTACACTTACATACCACATAAAGTTTATGGCTTAAATCGACCGCTTTTGAGAACAGATAACACACTTTAGACAGCAAGACAACTGAAGTTTTCCTAGACTTTGAATAGATTCTTCTGGGAGTCCTGSGCACCCTCCATCAGAGAGATACTTATGACTTTCCTTTGAAAATTAAACACAAGTAGGAACTTTCTTGCCATAGATGGACAGCAGTGAAAGMGATGACATTTTTCCCAGTTGCCTACCTAACTTCTTCAAGATGTAGACGTTTCACTTCCCTCTTTGATCTGAGGAAATTAAGTTACATCTAGCTATTCCAGGAGAGCATTTTAGTTATTATTTGTGAAGAAAATCCAATCTTTCTGTTAACCCTATTCCACGGATTAGTTCATCTGCCAAGAGCAAAGCAACACAAGAATGAACATGACTCTGCTGCTTACTTATCTGGGCACTCTCCTAAGCACGGGGAGACCTRAATTAAAACCACTTACTCCATTTACTGATCAACGTCAAAATATTCCAGGATTGGACACGTATCCTTTTCTTCCTAAAGAATGTCCCAACCAGTAAGCTGCAATTAAACTCATGCTTGTGGCCCCTTTGGCTATAACACTGACACATAAAGACGGACAGTGATTAAGACTGTCCTCACTACTTGCTTCCTAGCTCAGTTTCTGGCTTTCTTTTGGACTACTCCAACTAACACTCTCCAAAACAAATGGGCTCTAGAGAGGGCTTGCCTGAAGTAACATCTGTACACGTATGTCCATGCCACTTGGTCTTGGATCTGACCAGTTTCTTCCTTCTTTTGTGCAACAGTATACCCACAGCCTTTCTGCTCCTGCGAACACCAGATTATCTCACACAAACAGGAACTACTTTCCATAACCTGCAGTCCATCATGATTCACTCAGCTGATCTGTAACCACATGCCCTTTCACTTTCAGCGTATGTAAAATTTGCATTAACACAGCCTGCTCAAAGTAAACAAGAAAATGACTCTCCCCCACCACACTAATGAATTGGGGCTGCAAAGCAACAATAATATTGGATTAAAATTACAATTATAGCCTTTGCTTTTTTTATTTAGCATTCTAAAAGTTATTAGCTTTATTCTAATCTATAAATATCATTGTCAGAATTCTAAATTCACAGAGAAATCCCATTTATTATGTACTTGTTGAGTCAGAAAAAAATCTAGCTTTAAAAAAGTCAACTTTTTTGCTCAATTCTCTACAAGACTGTAGTCATTYCATGTTTTCAATAATACCAACAATAATAATTTTACATGATAAGGTGGATAAAGAACATTCAGTCACACAAACTAGCTTTCACTTCCTTGATCTTTGCAAGAATCTTCCAGCACTGTAATTTCATGCTCTTGAGTGAAACATCCCACTGATTTCACTGGTACAGCAGATATGGACAATATGTGGCCAATGACTACAAATGTTTGCAGGATTAAAAGTGCTGCCTACTTTGTAAATAATAATAATAATAATAATAATAATAAATTTGTAAATTTTCCTAAATCCTGAATCTTGGTAATCCCAGAAAATTAGAAGGAACTACACTATAACAGGGACTCTAGCATTCATCCACTGTTTAGGATTTCCAGCTTGCCCAGCAATGTCTAGATAACCCCAATTTTTACCTGCTTATCCTTGTATACCGCTTAAGATATAATAACAGTCTGAATTTTTGTTGGCAAATCTAGTTTAAGGACTTGCTGTCTTTACAGCTCTTGGACACAAATCAGAAATGCTGATATTTTATCTTACCTAATGTAAATTATAAAAAGTATAGTTCTTTACAGCAACATCCTTAAGGCATTTTGCAGACAATCCTATCTATGC
>NW_028186423.1:10667692-10730192 GCF_003343005.1 Rhea americana
AATAAAGATCCCCACTGACAAACAGGTCTACAAACGACCTAGTTGGAGGGTGGCTTGGTGGAAGTTTGTAGAAACACTCTTATCCAATATTTTGCTAGAAGGATAACTTTCAGACATTCGTACTACCTTGCACTCCTTCCTGCAGATACATAATATTCATATCCTATTCAATGATGCTATACCAGCTGCTGTATTTTGTGGAATAAAAACAGGTGTTTGCTGGCTTCTTAGTAAATAACAACCCATTAAGAAAAAACTTGTAATTTCATTTTTCACCTTTGTAGTCAATTAACTAACAGCTTTCCATGTATTCTTKAGCCTCTTGGTTGGAGTGAAAAGACATGCTAACAACCAGTGTGTGTGAAGGTTTAGGTGATACTGGATTTTTATGGCCTTTCATTTAGTGGATCTTTACATTATCTGTCTTAGGTTACAAATTTGACTATTATCTCTTTACAGTTTTAGAAGTGCTTAAAGCTCAAACTAAGATCAGTTTCACAGCAAGCTAGGTGATGTACAAATACATAGCCTGAACTCAGTATCTTAACAAATTACAAACTAATAAATAAAGATATATAACATTTAAGAAATGGAGTGAACACGAAACTACAATATGTGAATTTGCATACGGATACTCATCAAGGTCTGTTTATATCCTTCTAGTTCAATTAGCATGCAATATTCAATAAGATAAATACATTTTATAAGTATCTGTATGTGTGTGCAAGAATATAAAAATGAAAATGGACAGATAATTTATGTTTACACAAGCAGTAGTTGGGCAGCAGCTCTGCCCAAAGAAATGAAATGAAATGAAACGAAATGAAATGAAATGAAATGAAATGAAATGAAATGAATGGTGAATGAAAATTCCTCTTCAGGTCAACTGGTAACAACTCTCTTTAGAAAAGGGCTTTCTCAGAGAAATAACCAAAATCATAACATAGACTAGAAACATAATTTAAGTAAAGCTCTGGAGCATTTGTTTGCTGACTTTGCTTGAAAACAGCTCAGCCAGAAGAGAGCCTTTGGTAATGCCGCAAGTTCCTACAAATCCTTAATATTTGTAAAATATACTCTTATATGTTTATGTATCCATTAATGTGTACATCTATGTGATATAATTAAAATACATAAGAATTTACTGCTGATAATATAGAATGAATATCTAATCATATATTATGACATATTTATCATTAGTATCTACTTTGATGCCTGACTGGCAGGAAAATACAATTTTAATTACAACTATGGTATATTTGTTTTCCATTTTGCAATAAGTGTTTTTTGGAATTTGAATAATCTGTTTTATAAGATAGTAGCCAGATGTCTAAGACTGCTCACATCTCTACAGAAGGGCATAAAATATAATGACAGAGAAAACATTGGGCATTTTTAATGTGTGGATTTGATGAAGTTATAGTCTAATTGCTGCTATTGCACTAGTCAGGAAGCAGTTATTGTTGATTATCTGAAGATTACTTAAGAAATTTCTATTAATACAAGAGCTAAATGCATTTCTGAAAGAAATTGCTTAGCTTCTTTTGTGAACATGGTGAATATTTTATATATTGTTACAGAAAACAGCATACACATTTTCAACGAGAGAGTGTCCTTCCTGTAACACCTCAAATAACATATTCAATTTAAAATGTAAGCATGACATTCAGGCTTCATTTGCTATAGGTGTCAATCTAAAAAAATATAAATTGATGCAGACAGAAAATTCTAATCTGATGCCCTAGGGCCAGATCCAATAAAAGACTTAGGCATCTAAGTTAGGTGTTAAAGAAACTAACTTTTATGTGTTTGTCCCCTAAAAGGGAATCTTGGGCTGAAGCAAGGTGGGCCTTAGATTCCTATATATTTCATAGGATAGGTACTTAGGTAGGTACTTCAAATTGGGGTCTAATGCAGTTAACAGGTCAAACTATGGTCTTCCTAAAGTCAACATGAAATCATGCCCAGCTGTCTGGATCTAGTCAGTGGAGAAAATCTGGGCAGAGGCCTAAGCTGTAAATTCCACCCTACAGATTCCTCCCTCACAACCATGGTCTGAGTTGTAAAGGCAAAGGCAAGGTGGTAAAATATATTTCCCTTTTTCACACAAAGCACAGTGATCAGAGATGTTTCCCAAGAAATGTGTCACAGGATCAATGCGCTCCTCTGCCGGCCAGGAGTGAGAACTCACACCTCCAACGTTATGGGATTCGGAGCAGGCGGTCACAATTTTCAAGCCATCGACTATTTTGACTTTTGCTGCAACGCTTCAGAGCCAATGAGCAAGAAAAGGATTAGGTTTCAGTAGTCTACCCCTTAGGTACTCTGCTAGATTTTYGTGCCTCCTTTTCTAGGCTACTTCTAGGTTTAACATTCAGCGCCAACGAATAGCTGAAGGATTATGCAGTCCCCTGGGAAACTTCAGAAATACATTTCTGCCAACTTCAGACTGGGAGACCTCCAGGAGTAAGTAAAACTGCAAAGTAGGAGTTTCAAGCTTGCAGTCTTAGTCCTCATAGCTGAATTCTACCTAGCTACTGAATAACAAAGTATATATCAGAAGAACATGAGGGATTATCTAGARAAAACTCTTAGGGCCATGGAAACTTTAGTATTTTAAGTACCTGAAGTGACTCAGAGTCTTAATTTTTAGGTAACAAACTGAATGGATCTTTTCTGCACTTTTCTGCTAATACAACCCCTATGTTGCACGTAAGTCCTTTYTGTGACACATGCTTGTTTTTATACAAAACAAATATGCATCATCAAATAGTCTATAATTACAGGTTACAAAATTAGATACTTGGTCTTGATGACTGCTGTCAAGTACTGGAGCTAACGTCAAGTACTTGAATTTACCTTCTCCTTCCCAGGATCATTTGCAATTCTGCAGCCCACTTTCAGTAATTTTGGAAAAACTGCTCTCCTCTAACACGGAAAGAAAGAGTACTGGAAATTTAATGTACTTGACTTTTCTGCATACACAGTTAACAGCATCTTGTATTGTGTATGAACTGTGAGGCAGAAGCGTGAAGCTCTGCATGTGTCCTGCAGACTCCCACAGTCCAGGCTGGGAAACTGGCTGGAACATGATGTAGATCTTCTAGACAAGAATTCTAAGTTTTCTTCTCACAGATCCTGGGGAGTGGATGGAATGTGAGATATTTACATTGGGTCTTGCCCCAACATAAAGCTAGGATGTGRCCAAACAGCCCATCTGGAATTAGCAACTAGAAAATGTTTCCAATACCCAATGTTCATGTCATCTTTGAAAAAAAAAGCTCTTCCTCCTGCAACAGACCTAGAGGCTGATGCAAATTTTCCTATTTTAATAGGTTATGAATCAGGTTCATAGCATCTAATTCCATTCTTGCTAGGACAATGATAAACTAAATTCAATGGAAGCTGAGATCACTCATCACTTTTGCATACCAGAATTTCAAGACAAACTAAAAGCAAGCAGAACTAACTGCACCAAAGATTTACTAATTAACTCGACTCTGATAAAATAAACTCTTCTTCTCTTATTTTGAATGAACTTTAAATATAAATGCATATGAGTTTTAAAAGACTGAATACTGTCAAGCTAGTATTCAGTTTGCCAGTGCCAACTTCTATTTCTAAAATTCTAAACTCCATGGACTGGGTAAATTAGCTCCTTTGTTTTATTTTTATACAGGATAAGAAGTATTTTCTCTTTTTTGTCCAAGTCATGGATCAGGTCAGACAGACAATTAGCCCATCCGACTTATGCCAGTTCTTCTTAAAATATGTTATGTTGATCACTTATCTCTGTTACAACTATTTTTCCCTTTTAAATTCTATATTGACTGTAATTAATTTTTTCCCAAGCTCAGATCACAGAAGATTGATTGATTGATCAATAGATCTGTCTGTCGGTCTGTCCATCTGTCCATCTGCCTGTCTATCTATCTATCCATCTATCTACCTCTTTTTCTTATAATGGAAGAGGAGGCAGGAAGAAAAAAGACAGGGCTCTCTGTACAAGGCAGGACTCCCCAAGTTCTTACAGGTAAAATTAAAAGGCATTTTAGTTTCAGCTGATTGGTTGCCACAAATGTGCCTCCGAAGAAAGCAGAGTAATGTTTAAATGCTTAATGAAACTTACTTAAAACTTCTGGGTTTGTTTTTTGTTTCTTTTTCCTTTGAATCAGATGATGACGGCAATGTGTTTTCAACTTAAGAGTACCATTGAATATAAATCTTTGTTTGCTTTTTAAATATGATAGCATTCTGACTAAATTGATTGCATTCTGACTAAATTGATTGCATTCTGACTAAATTGCAGTGGTAAGCAACAGTTTGGGGATCCAGCTGCAAGCTCACAATGACAGAAGTAGATAATTGCTATCCCCACAAGTATCTATGAGTTAGATCACTTGTTTTAATACAGATTAGTTTAGTATTAAAGTTACAGGGTTGGTATGAGAGACATGATAAATGTAGTCATGACAGAAAACAATTTTTAATTTAGTATACCCTATCAATCTAGATAGCCCATGAATATTTACCACTAATTCAGTAGGCTGGAACAGAATAAAAAAAGAAGGAAAAATAGAAGGTTTGACCTAAACAAGGACTATGGAAAAAAGAGAATTCTCAGCAGTTTTACTGAGAACAGATCTTAAAAGAAGTCTGAACTGGTGACAGCATTGGAAAATATGTTTGGCATACCATTATAAAGAAACCTTAAAAAAAAATGAATGACATATAAAAATAGTAAGAATTCTTAATATGTGMTTCTCTCTGCTGAATTTACCAGTCWGATTACACTTAAATAAGTAACTTCAAAAGCTGAAATMAAATCATCTACAGAGACTCAGAACAAACCTATTTGATCACATCATCCTTCTCAGCAGGGATACAGTTTGCAGGGGCTTAGTGAGGGCAGAGTATAAGCTGAAACAGGTTGTGTGTGCAATGAACCAAACTAAATGGCTTAGATAAAAGAAATGTTGTTTCCATTAATTTTTTAGGTAATCTTATTAAAAATGCCACCTGTCCAGCATGGAAGTGCCCAGGTTTTAATTCTTTTTCATATCTCAGTGTTCAAACACAAGACAGAAAAGGTAGCATCTTACATATACTAAAATACGGCACAAAATGTCTGATTCTGAAATCTTCACTGCAGCCAGTTTTTCCAGCCGCATTTAAATGTCTGGCTATTATATCTTTTACTTTTCCTCTCATTGTTCTCAGAGAACTGATTTCCTGATGAGTCCAAAGAATATATCTTATATTTCTTACCCTTCTTCTACCAAAATGTTCATAATCTACAAATAGTACTGAAAATTCATAYATGTTATGTAAACACAACGCATGGGATACACCTTTTAAAAACACAATCCCCCTCAAAAAACAATATACAACCCTGCTCAGTAACTTAGTTCTGAATACCAATAGTGATGAAATGGAGCCATAATCAGCATGAGTGCGTACAGACTTTTTACCTAGATCAAACACTTTGGTCATATACTCAATTAAATTTAAATCCCATTATATAATGTGTACCAGTCTCATTCTATGCAATTTTCTAATTTAATGGCTTAGTATTAGCCTTTTTCCCTTTCACACACATGGACTAATTTTCATGGTACTCAGCCCCATTGGGAAGTAAGTCATTAAAGGCAACTGAAGTGAGACAGAAACTTAATACCTAAACAATGTTGTAGAAGAGCCAGAAGCACAACAGTAATATAAACCTGTTTCTCACTCATTACAATAGTATTAATGATTAAAATCATCACACTGAATAATGAAGAAATATCTTAAATTGTAGGTAGCTATCCTTTTTTTGTAACACTTATCCAATTCCTTCTTCATATAAATTCATTAATGTCTCAGACTGCAAAATAGAAGAATAAAGAAAGCTATCATCCTGTTAGAGTAGAACTTTAGAAACAGCAAAAAATTTTTAAAAAACACAATATAAATAAATATCACAATTATAGTTATACATAGCTATTGAGGTAATGATTGTTTYACACAGAAATATTAAGATCATAATRTTCATATTACCTTTCTCAATGTGTACTCTTTTTGTCTCATGTCCCACATCATGACCAGCCAGATCACCCTCTTTAGGGCCAGGAAGGACATTAGGTGACAAACCCATCAGCATTTGGTTCATAGATAGCCCATTCTGATGGACAGCTGCTAGACACAAGYAGAGACAGAAACAAAATCAGCCATAATATCAACAACCACAGTTTYGTACTTATTCTATATATTCTTACTCTGAACGATACAAGAATTCTAGTAACCCCAGCATCACTTTAATTAGAGTTATCAGCAGCCACACAGTGGGAGAGTTTCTTCCCGTTATTTCTTCTRGTTCAAGAGTTCATTCTAAAAAGAAGGGTTTAGTATCTTTGGACTCTGTAGGATATTCACAAACATTTAAAAAGAACTGAAAATCAAAATGAAACAATCTGGAGAGTAAAGGCTCTAATTTTTTATTTTTTTATTTTTTTTTTTTTTTAGTTAGTTGTACAAAAACTCTGGCATATTATCATCACTAATATGCAATCCCTAACTCAAATTAGGCATTGTGCAATTCCATGTAAGAAACCCTAGCTTTTCAAAAATATACTGTGCATAAGCAGCATTGCTGATTAGATGATCAGATAGTTTGAAAAGCTCTTTTAAACAAACTTGAAATAAAGATTCATGAGTCTCACACACATCTAAGAAATCCATAAAAGGTAGTTTATATCCCTATGCATATTTCACTAAAAACTGTATTTGCAAGAGGCTTATGCCATTCTCAGTAAAGCATTTTCCCATCTGTAACTCTTATTTCTACTGCAGTCATCTTACTCTTGSTGGCACCACAAATGGAACTGCAGTTATGAATTAGATGTGTTGTTAACAAAACAAATAGTAGATGATAGGTTAATTTTTTAAAATAAATAAGTTACTGAAGTAGTCCAGTATTTAAGGAACCCTATTACCTTCATCACTGTAAGAAACAATGTGTACAGCTCCCACTCCCACTCACAGCTCCTTACTGCTGGTAAGTAAGCAGAGTGAGGTAAGTAGTCTAAAAAGCATCATGCGTTAGCAGAAACAATACGGATCTTTCCATTTAATTTACTTTTTTATTTAGAGAGCAATGAAAAAAGTTCTTTAATAGTTGTGGAAAAATATACAATTCAATCACTTACCAAAAAAACCCATAACCTTCTATTTTTTCAAAACTTTACTCATGCACTTGTAAAAGCCTGGGGAAATACATAGGACATAGTATAGGCGAAGTGATTCTAATCTGTACTCTGAATCATCTATGTGATAACAAAATAGAATTTCCAACTTGTCACGGTCAAGCCTCATTTATGGGCATAGAAGTTATCACTTCATTTTTTCTTTGGTAAGCCATTTTTCATCACATAATAATAAAATATCTTTCATCTGAAAGTCAATGAAGAGTCAGCTTCCTGAGTCTGCAAAGAGCCTAAAAGGAAGGAGTCTAAAAGATGCATGTGCTGCGTCTAATTATCATGACTACATATTTCATAGCTATTTCATAGCTGTCTATCTGCATACCAAAATCTCCAATTTCACCTATTGACAAATTCCAGTGTGCAGTGATGTAGTACTGATCAGTACAGAAATCTGCAGTATAGCAATTACAAAAGGAATTTGAATTTAATTTAATATCCATAAAATAATATGAGTTTAAAGCCTCAATTTCCAGTCTATTGCACTGGAATATCACCAAATCCAGGGTCTTTGCCATGTAATTTGCATCCTGTGCATGGAGTCTT
Source organism: Rhea americana (assembly GCF_003343005.1). Lineage (NCBI taxonomy): Eukaryota > Metazoa > Chordata > Aves > Rheiformes > Rheidae > Rhea > Rhea americana. The sequence goes on from NW_028186423.1 coordinate 10,675,480, forward strand.
GATTCTGAGGTATTCTGAGGTAATCTCACTCCCCCTCTTCTGAGTTATAAGGGATAATACTCCCTGTATCATATTTCTCACCATTACTTGTTTTCATATTTAAAGTATTTATAAAACATGCAGACCTTTTAATTGATTTAACCTGGTTTTTCTCTTCATCAAGCAACTCTACCACGTAAAATGCTGCCTACAAAGTCAAATTCAATCTAGAAATCAAACTACAGTAACAGATTAAATAAAACTCAATTTCTTTAAAAAAATGTTTACAATGTATGTTCACTTCTAAAACTAATCTAGYAAATTGCTTTCTGGCTGCAATTCTATATTTCATAGCTCATATCTTTATGTTTAATATGACATGATGGCAGTTTATATCAGTACCTGTTAATGTAGCATCAAATATTATGATACTGTAAACTGGGGAACATAATGTTGGGAGATAGTTATTGCAGCTGAACTTCAGAATATGATACATAAGAAATATGTTTAATATGAGGACATTTTGATTAGAAAAAACAGCAGCACCTAATCATATTTAAAGTGGTGACAAGGAGAAGAATGTGACCTACGGATTCTGTCCGAAGAGCTCTCAGTCCGTGCAGGAGAGCTGGACACACTGCTGCTTCGATGAGAAGATGGATGGCTGCCAGGTCTTCGGCCCTCTTCAAGAGAAGGAGCAGGAGAAGGGCTGTCTGGAACACGTTCCTGTACCCCACAAAAAATAATTTCCAGAAAGAGACAGGTTAGACAAAACAACCTTTGTGGCTTCCAAACATCATTTTCCTAAACTGTATTTCCCTCCTAAGTCACAACATAATTTTTTCCTCTGCTGAGGTCTCCAGGATTTGCAGACTAGTCTCAAAGGAAACTTAACAAGTCTAGAACTCYAGACCTCACATTTTACTATGCAATCTGAGAGCTACACATCCTATTAGGCTTTTAAACGGGCTTCTRAACTACCTATAAAAATAAGTTTTTTATTTTGTTTTTTTTTTYCTCACTTGTATCAGCATGCTATCAAATTGGAAACATACGTTTTGTTTACTAGCTTAGAGATACTAGCCTAATGGGTGGAGGACTGATGTATTTCTGTATATAAATAAGGAAGAGGCAGTGCTGCTTTAACTCATACGGGGTGGAAATTTACTCCACATTTGCATTTCAAAGAGGCCTCTTGAAAAGTGAGGATGATAAAGGAATTATAATCTCTGCTGGACCAACGCTAGTAATGTGTCCGATGAAAGGCCAAATGTCTATGTCTGTACTACAGAGCACAAAGCCGGAATAAATCAAGTTTTTGCTAGGAGTATCGCTAGCCACATCACTACTTCACACTACTTCACAAGGGGGTCGGAGGCTTTTCATCCACCCACATTTTTCTATCAGCCTGCCGGTCGGGAAGAGCTATGACGAACTTCAAGATGCCTCTTGCTTTGGATAATAAGGGCGGGGGAAGCATGGTGCTCTGAGATGCCCTTGTCCTGCTATGTGAAAACCAGTGATAGGTAGCAGAAGCAGCTGATATTTACACGGAATTTCGACAGAAACAAGGAACAAAAGGAGATGGGCTTGACTGTTGCAGAACAGTCCTTTCTAGAAAATTCTTCGTCTTTCCCTGCAATTTCCTTATTACAGCTAATAGCTCACAGGAGTCTACATCATTGTTAAATAGGCAGGAGTTAGACTGGAGAGGCTGGATAGTGATAAAAAGAAATAATTTCTACAAAGAAAACCTACTGGGAGGGACTTACAATTTTAAACAAGGTGATTTTTGTTTTGTTTTGACAATGGTTGCCGGCTGGCTGAAATCTTGTCTTCTAATTCAAAAAGAAAAAAAATTAATTCACTAAAAGCTGTCCAAGATGCTTTCATCTTAACGCAATGAAATAATTCAATTAGCATGTGTGTAATAACACATATGAAAATTTGTTGCTAATAATGAGTAAAAAGTTTCTCTGAAAAGAACATTCCCATTTCTTACACTGCAAATTGCTTTTGCAGTGCTCATTATTCCTCATGCACAATAGCTAGATGAATGTTTATTTTGCTGAATGCATTCCTGTGAAACTTAGTAACATGACTATCCATCGTAATCAATACATTTGTTCCAGGAAAACTTTATAATAAACGTTTGCTAAGCTTGAGATTGTGATTGCAAAGAGATTCAATGGTCCTGTTAATGGAGTGGGTGAAACCTTTCASAACAATGTATCAAGACATTTAAGGGGATTTCACTTAACAGTCTTGGGTTTTTAAGTCAAAAACATTGATGAGGACAGTTTAACTGCAACATAGCTCTAGGCTTATTATGAGTTTGATTGTGTTTATATGTCCATGAACTGGATATTCAAGAGGAGGATTAGAATGCAGATGTTTTCAGAATGTAGAAGATTTATTTCTTTAGATTTAGTAGGATTTAAGCACACACAGCGTACAGATTTGGTATAAATTGGAATACGGTATATTTAATCATTTATTTAATATAATTTCACTGTTTGGCATACAATGTATTGTTCTTAGAAGAGTTTCATTAAAATGAAATCCAGTGAGCATATAAGATTTGAATACAGAGCTGCAGAGTAAATTAATTTATTTAAACAGCTTAATTTGTTTATCCTATTTATTTATGTGTGCTTTTACAGCATGTATTATGAGATAGATAGAGCAAAAGGAATGCACAGGACAACAAAATATAATTACTGAACAAACAAAACAGATAATGAATTTTATTCACATATAATATGGCATAAAAGACAAACTATACCAGAAAAATATACACACTGACTTTATCAATTCATTTGTAAAATAACCTTTAACCCCAACAAAACATGGGCATGAACTATGCAGAATGGGAGAGTAATTAATTTAATACCTTAGCTTATTTTTTATAGCTCTTGCTTCATAATTCTATCAATCAGTAATACAGTCCATAGCAATTCTTTGTCTTTATCAAAACTAGCTGCAATAATAAATGGAAATTCTACTAATAATAAATTGAAACACTCTGTAGCTCTAAAAAGTCGTAGTGATAAACTACATGGAAGTGCTGGAATATCAATATAAGCTGTCTTTCTTACTAGAGATTTTGTGGAGAAAGGATGGATTTTGTCTGTGGTAAAATATTAACTTTACCACTTCAGCACTTCAGGAAGTGCTTTATTTTAAATTTTTTCAAAAAAAAAAAAAAAAAAAAAAAGGTAATGTGCAAAAGCACGTTCAGTGAAAAACTCAGATATCAGAGCTATTCTATACTTTTGTAAAATCTCACTTTTGTACAAGTAAGTTTACATGAGGTATTTGAGAAACAGATTTTATCGAGTTATAATCCTGCAAATTGGAATCACCTAGGACTCTGTCTACTGTTCAGAATTTTTCCTACAACTTGTCCACTGCTAGGACAAACTTAGTTTCACCTAAATAAAGATCTCTCTCTAGAGAAGCTGAGGTTAGCTTGTACAGTAATTAGGCTAGCTGTCTCCTGGCAAACAAATACAAAAGTTGAGGTACTACATTTCAAATGCTTTGCCCAAATCCAAAAATGCTGAGGAAACTGTGTAGGGTTMAATTCGAAATTGACACACCTGAACATAGGTATCTAAATGTGAGATGACATGTGAGATGGACAGCTTCAGAGATGCCTAAATTTAGGATGTTCGCTGAAGGCACGGTCACCTCGGAGGTAGGTGTCTCCCATTTTTGTCTATGAAGATATAGTCAATAAAGTCACTGGAGCATGGAAAATATACGCCTCTCTCTTAAATAAATACCTAAGGCTCAGTTCAGCTCACCATATACAGGAATTCAGTGTCATTTGAGATACTGAGGGATTTTGATACATCCACACAGGGCTGACAGACAAGAGCTACAAAAGATCTGCTTCCTTCTGGAGTGGCRGCAGGATGCTAAATTTATTTCCAAGATACTGGCTGATGAGCTGAAGAGTTTCCTAAACTCCACTAACAATATTTACTAGAAAACAGAAAGCACAGAATTATTTGTCACGTGTAAAATATAACCCTTGCTAGCCTCTTTTTTATCAGATTTTTGCTTCCATATTTGTTTCTGCAGGGACTCACCAGCAATAACAAGGCCATGAACAATTTGAGCATACATAACAATTAAGATATGCTTGGTCAACTTTTCAAAATAGCAATGACTCAATTATGCATCAAAAAAGAGGCTATATTAACCAAAGGACAACAAACTCCTAAGCGTCAATTTGGAGCATTCTATATTTTGGTGCTCTTTAAAATTGGATCCAATTCACAAATTCTAAGCATTTACGAACTTGACATTTAACTCTTCCAAAAATACTCCTCCCATGTAGTGAAGTTTTACTGTATGGAACAGGTTGCCCAGAGAGATTGTGGCGAGTATCTTCTCTGGAGATATTCAAAATCTGCTTGGTCCAACCCTGTCTCACACGTTCTAGGTGACCCTGCTTGAACAGGGAGGTTGGACTAGACGATCTCCAGAGGTCCCTTCCAACCTCAACCATTCTGTGATTCTGTGATCTGCAATGCCCTTTCCCGTACTTTTATTGCATCGACATTAGAAATTTTAGATGCTCAATAATAAGTACATTTTAAAACAACAGAATTTTCTTGTGACACTGTGCATTTTTATGTCCTTAAGGAATGGGTAAAAGACTTTCACTTTCACTCTATATCACTCCTTATCCCTGAAATCCTTTTGCTTTTGTCTCCAGTTATGGTCACTTTCCAGAAAAGACTGAAAGACCTTTCCCTTCCGGTTTTATGAGATTGAAGTTGTCTAGAGGTTGCTAGAAAAAAAACCTCCAATTTTGTTCCAGAGTATCCTATATCTTCTGCAATATATTCATGTCTCAATGTCTCTAAGTCTCTAAGTAATATAGAAAAGTTTTGATGTACTTAACATTTTTCAAACAATTCTCATCCTTATCATTCGATAAAAAAGAAAGGGATGCAAAGACCATCCTGTAAGATCTCTTCCAAAAAGTTCCTTTTAAGGAGCTTCCTATCAAGAATTCTGTGAACAGTAATGATATTTAGAAGACCATAAATACTGTCTTCCCTATATCATATATGGCTTTCTCCTTTTACCACATCACAAAGCTAGTTATCAGCTTTATTCTTTTGTGCCTCTTTTTTTCTACTCCAGTAGCATATTTTCATCGCTTGAAAATTACCTCACAACTAACGTCTTCCTCAAAAACCTTCCATAAGGTAACCTTGATGGGGTTCAGCTGATGGTCCCTGTATCATTATCCAAGAGAGGATATTAATTTTTTGCTCCTAAGAAAACAGACAATTGACAACTTCTAGGTTCTCACCACTACAGTCTTCTCATAGACCTTTTTTTTTCTTTTTTCATTCTGTCCATTAATGATAAAATTCCAGAATCATTTAGACAAAATTTTTATATGTCTACCTACCATAACCAGTTTTTCATGAGCAGCCTTTATATGCCTCCTGCATATTTCTCCCTTACAGGTATTTTCAGCCTCAGCTTTTTCCTCCAGTCTAGTTTGCTTCTCCATAAGACTAATCTCTTGGTCATCTTTCAATATTAGGCACGGACTGACTTCCAGACATGCAACTCAGTATGTTTCAGGTGGTATATCACTATTAAAACTATTCAGCTATCTTGATGGTCTTCAGCGTTGAGCACTTTTAAAGGTGTTAGTGCTTTGAGTCATTAGAATGCAAGTGTTAACCATCTTCAAACTTTTCAATACTTTGGGTGAGTTCATATTGAGAAAGGATATATAATACAGTTTCATACACTCTTAACTTAAAAGACATTTAATAAGGAATAGTTCAGCATAATCAGATCTAAGAAGGCACCTGGCTTCCAATCCCTTTTTTGCAAAGATTATTATAATCTTCTTCACAATGACCAAAGCACGGACTTACTACTCTTCAGTTATATTTTGACCTATTTTGAACTTGAGTGAGAAATATTCTAGGAATGGCTTTCTTATAAAATGTCATACATATTTTAGTTTACAAGAGTAAGAGAAATGAGTCCCCTGCTTATCTTTTCATTCCCAGAATACAGGGTGTTTTGCTTTTGTAGTTTTATCTGTCCTTGACCTTTAGCATAAAATGCTGTAAGGCTCAAAATTAGTATATAGTCCTGTTTATTATCACTAGCTTGCTAAAGATCTTCCTAACTTCCCCTGATGGAAATGGTGCCTTTCCTATTTTGTTCTAATAAGCACTTTTTCAATTCTAATGAAAATTCAGGAGTTCTATTTTGTTGTCATTAATTGCACTCCTGTTTTAAAGAGTTGATCTATTTTCTATAAAGAACAATGTAATCCATGTTATTTGTACAAGATATTTTTCTCTAATACATATGAATATCTTTAACTTTTTCATCTATTGGACCATTTTAAGTTAATTTGATTTCTTTCTTTTTTACTTCTTCAGTTTTTCCCTCATTCTGCCTTACTGTTTTCATCACAAGAACACTGATAACTGATAACACAAATGTAGAAAGAGATCTATAGAAAAAAAATAGGGGAGAGAGAGAGAGAGAGAGAGAGACTGTGGATTTTATCGATTGCTATTGCAGTGTTTGCTATATGATTATCGGGAATATCTGTAGCAGTTAATTAACAGAAAGTCAAAACAGCAGACTCCTAAGTAATTCTTTAACAGTACTTAAACAACAGAGAGAATCAAATTCTTGGAAATCACGGTCAGCCCATAAAGTACAGGGAACTACGCAGGGAGCAAATTTCACAGGTCTGGGTCATTACAGAGGCCAAAAAAGCAAATGCTGATCAATACCAAGAAAGAGTACGGCTGTCCCAGGGATACCAGAGCAGCGTCCAAGGTGTTGACAGCTTTGAAACAGGCCAAAATAGGACCATTCCTGGATGTGTCACAGAGCTTTATATAACAGAATTCTAGCTGTTATCTTGGACCTGCTTCTTTTATGTRCATATCCTTTCAGCTGCCTTTATATATTACATTTTGCCTTGGAAATGCACATTTTGACTAAGAAACTTTATAATTTTTCCRAGGCAGACAAAAAGCACAGACAAATAAGAATCTTTCAAATGTAATTACCCCTTTCTTATTGGTAAGTTGCATAGACTTTCAGTATTTTTTTTTCTTTTTTTTTCCTCCTGTTTCAAGATTCTAGTCTTACTTGCAAAGCAACCATTCAAGCTTAAGCAGCAACAGYGGGAATTCATTCCTCAAGGTCAAACCAAACTGTACATCTAGTCAAACACTAGGAATGGGAGTCATCTGACTAAATGTAGTTGTCTACAGTACAAATGTCTATACATACACTAATCACCCTAAGCTCATTTTTTACCCATACATTTATGCTTCCAGGGTATGATTCACCTCATTCTAAAGTGGGTATCTAAAAAATGGTCAATGAATTATGGCCTAGAAGATACCAAGACAAATTCTATCCATTGTACCTGGCCTCATGGCCATTTTGCATCAAATTAATCTTACACTRTATGTATAGTTCCCTCGTACACACGTGAATATGCATACTACTAAACAGAAAAATTTATAATACCTTAAGTCATATGCTATCTGTAGATATCAATTTTACATGACACTAATGCGTATGARCACCTGACTACTATCAACTTCAAACTGCACCTCAAAAACATGCCTGCTAAAACAAAATAAATGTCCCATAATACTCCAAAAAGACATCTCTCTCAGCTGCAACTTGACAGATATACAATAGCTAACCTCTAGCTCATAATAAAGTAACACTTATTAGAAATTAAAATAAATAATTTTAATTACATAGATAGAACTAATTAATGAGGCGAGACACTCTGGCCACTAATATAAAGATGATTAAGCCATAAAAAAGGAGTTCAACTCTACTTTGACCTAAGATTTTCTCATGTTAAATGAAGAAACAGGGAACAGAAGTGTGAGTACACCTATTTATATTAGTATAAATACAGAACAAGGTGATTCTGACTAACCTTATTTTATGCACAAATTCATACAAATAATTTTAAGATATTTTCTCAGGTCATGATAAAGATAAAAAGGAAATACTAATTTGATTTATAATATAATTGGAACTTCACAGTTACATCACAGTTTTCATATTTGTTTTCTCAGTATTTAGCAAAGTTACATGCTTTGGGAGCTGATGCACATTTTTAGCTTTTTGAAGAACACTTACTAAAGAGTAATTACTATTATTTATTTTTTTCATCATATTATTTTTTCCTTATATTAAGAAAGAAAATTTCTTCCATGTATCAGATAACGAGGAAATAAAAGAGGCTTTTCTTTGTACTTAATGTAAGTATGTTGTTCTATACATGCAGGAAAATCACTTTAAAGTAACAGCAACATTTCTATTTTGAATGCACACTTATCTCTACAAATAATAGGTTATCTATAAAATCAGGCTTTTCATATTAGGCATCTAAAATGGGTATTTCTGACWGTTTGGGATATAATTCTCTTTGTTCTCATTCCTTTTCTGCAAAATGGGCATAGTAACCCCAGCTTCATATGAATATTTCAAGTAGATATCCACCATTGTTTGCATAACACTTATTTTGTAAGGCACAGAAGTGTCCATAGAAAACCTGCATTCAATACAGGATTCAGATAATGTTAAATAAGACTTGGCCAGACAATGATTTAAAAAATTCAAATAAATATTGAACAAGTAACCATTCACTGAAAGAGGTAGGGGTACTGTGAAAAATATAGTATGTGATTGTGTAATTAAAGTCACATCATACTGCATAGACAGAATGGAGTCACATTAAGGTTGCAGAGGCATTGTAATATTTCCTAACTTCAGTTTCTTGTCTTTTCAAATTTAGCAATGGTCCTTTAACACAGGCTTTAGATGTAATTTTATTCAATGCATGCAGAGAGACACATCTAAAGATTTTACAGCAGCATTTGATATATTACCAATCCTGGCAGTTTTCTCAAGTTTATAGGGCAAGAAAATTCTACTTGGTTGGTAATAGCAGTGAGGTGGAAGGGGCTTCCATCCGCGATGTCTAATTGTACTTCCAGGATGCCTTCCAAGGCCTCTGTTCCTCCAGGATGGTGTGCCAGCCAAGTCTGACAAWTAATTTATCTAGTCCTTTTTAAAAAGTTATCGTTTGGGTAACTGGAAGATAAGTTATCAGTAAACAACTCTTCTACACTGAAACATCTTTTAATGGCCAAGACCTGCTCTAACAGAACTCCACACCGCACTCTAGGCTGCTCATGCAGAAGACTCAAGTTGAGGCTTCTGCAGTCCCTTTTTCTCTTCTTTGTCCTCTCCATGAAGTGAGCTTTTCTACTTTTCTCTGAGAGCTGATTTCCAGTCAGGTCCACTCTCTAAACAGGCTCACCACCAGTCATATGAGATATTTCAATATACTCTTTTCCTGCATCTATGTACAGCAGTGTCGTATTTCTCCTCTTTGGCTAGTATTTAGATCTTTTGGCAACTATTTTAGCTGGAAAAAAATACAAGAATATTAAATTATGTTATTAGAAATACAAATGTATTGCCAGTGAAAAACTGAAAAGTGGATAAACAGAGACTCTACATTAAAATAAAACTGCAAATCACTCTACATTAAAATAAAACTGCAATCTACAACCTGACTTATTTTTAAAAAAATCTGTCAGCAGTTACCTTGGTTAAAAAAAATTAATAGTAGATTCCTGCTGCTGGATAACAGGAAGAGCTATAACCCTTCAAACAAGTGCAAGACAAAGAATGCTGTGATATATTTAGAGAACCAGCAAAATTTAGCCTCGTGTTTTTAGTATGCAGTGGAAAACTACTGTACCAGTCACTTTTTCAACTGGAAGTATTATCTTTTTCCACTTCATTCCTAATTCTTTCCATATATAGTAGTAACATTATAYGCATATAGTGCAATTCTTGATACTGTGTGCTGTTCTCTTCTAACACTTTATAATGTAGACTTATTTCAACTCACTATTAATATGAGGTATGTCCTTTATATTTTCATGTATCTTTCTGCTGAGTGAAAAAATTGATGTAGTGAAACTGCTAACAAGCTGAGCCTTTGAAACCATGGGCAGGTGATGAAAGCCACCTCATGTCTAAAGCATCCCCAGGTCACAGCTGTCACACTCACTGCAATTCATTGCTGTCACAATCTGCTGTCCCTGCTTGCTGCTGTGTTCCTCTTATTCATCCAACTCGTATATCTACACATTCCATTACAGAAGGACATCTAATATTTGCCTCATGTTTGAGAGGGCACAACACTCCCGAAATACCGTTCTGAAGATTTCAGAGCTCAGAGTTCATTGCCAAATCTAACATACTGCTTTTTAAGGCTTCCCTTATAATTTTGTCTTTGTCTCATCTCCTGAGCATAGCAGGATCAGATGTTTGCTTAGTACATGATCTCAGCTTTATTCCAACTTCTTATCATGAAGACATGAAATATTGCCCAGTAATAGAAAGGCATTTGAAGCTTTGTCAGTTTAAAGATAACAACACTAATTGTGAACTCAGTGAATTGGAAGGAAAGGTCAGCAAGTCATCGAGGATGGCACTGTTCACAAAGTCAGTTCTTCCGTCCAGCAAACCAGGATGTTTATAATCTGAAGATTCAGATTTTACAAGACTTATTCTTGTTCTCAGTCACTTAAATTGTGTTACTACTAATTTACTTTTTAAAGTAGAAATTTCTCATAGGTCTTTCAACTTTCAAACAGCTTTTAAATTTGAAACAAAACATCTTGCACTCTAATTTCAAACATGCACTGTAATTTTAGGTAATAACTAGGAATTCAAAGATGAGAGATTCACATTCCTTTTAAATCAGAAATGTTTCCTGTGGAAAAACTGGCACTGAGGAAAAATATTTAATGAAAATTTGGGTTAAAAGAATGAGCCAGAAGATAATGAAAACAAAACCAAAAAGCCTAAATATGTAGCAGTAAAGGAAAGGAAGATACAATTATAATAACAAATACTTTTGTGAAAGTAACTGTACTATTTATCTATTCCTATCAAAATAGGAAAGGATGTTTGACATTCTCCGCTACATCCATTCACTAAAATATTTGTTTCGTTTGTAGCACAAGTTATTATCCATAATCTTTACATAGCCAGTACAAGGCTCACATAATATGCTCATTAGAGAGTTTGCTTCTCTGCCACTCAGTACATTTATTTCAATAGACACTAAACTCACAGCCTCTTACTGTTCCCACTGAGGGACAATTAAAATGCCAGTGACATTATGTCCATGCTCATGGGAAGAAAATCTCCAAAACAATGACCTCATGCTTTTACATGATAGGGGTTTCTGTTTCAATCCTGTTCAACATTACATTAAAAAATAGGCGTATAACCACTTGGCCATGCTATCTCTATCCACACGACCATATTCATCTGCTGTAGACAAGAAGACGTAAAACTAGACATACATCAAACCACAAAGGTGCTGAAGGAAAGAGTAGGAAAATATGCGCAATTCCTGAGCCTTTACATTATTACTGAAGTAATTATATATAGCTAGATCTTACATTTAGAAGTGAGTTTTGGATAATAGATTAATGCTTTTCTTATGTATTTCTCTTTAGTATAATTCTATTGTTGGCAGTATGTTAGAGGGYTCAGCCAAAGAAGACACAGCAGACACTTCATGTCTTTTTCAGGTTCTAGGTAAATACCTTAAAACCATGAACTTTATTGTACAGATTTGTAAAAAATTTGTGTTCCACTTTTGAGTGTGCACAATTTTCAAAACAACATTTAAGTTCATTTGACCATTTTAAAAAAATAGGGTAAATTTACACCTTTTACATTTATGGTTATGTGCAAACCGGGTCGAAATATGAAACCAGTTTTGTTAAATAACCTGCATAGGATGTCATGCTAGGAGCTGTGCAGAATTTTCCTGCTACGCTGAAGATTTTGCTAGCATGAATATGGAATGGTTGAATTTTTGGAAGTGACAGAGTCACAGAAAAATAGTGTAGATTATTAACACAAACATAAGCCTAAATATGTCAAGATTTTTTAAAAATATGATTTTCTAATTACAAAATGTTACACAAATTTTTCAAACGGAGAACCAAAATTAGTAGATACTTTCAAAATCTTCACTTAGGTTAGAATGAAACTGCCTTTCCAACTAGACAAACTATAAGAATGTGCAGTTAAGGAATAATAAGGATATGAAAAATGCCAAAGAAAATTTTCTGTTATGGTGCTGCCTATTATTAAAATATAGGAGACAGACATCATTACAGTAGACATTTGAGCCGATTAAAGGGACTGTTGGTTTTAAAGCCTCACCTCATATATTTGGATACCCCTGAYGATAATAAATAATCTACATAGTTACATGATGACAGAGTTTTCCTTTCAGAGTCCCATACTTTTAAACCCATTAGATAGGCGTAGATTAGATGAGCCAGGAGTTAAGTGCTTCTAGGGTCCAGCAAGAACTCCATAATAGGATGAGATTTAAGAACATGCCAAGCCTACTTCTCACAACCTGCTTTTCACAAAAGAAAGCCTTTTCTTCACAGCCTATGAGCTATCTTGTAGTCCAAATGTGCCTGATTTTGGTAACTGGAGACAAAAATCAGGCCTCACCATGGAATGGGCTTCCACAGACATACCACAATAACTTAGGCAACTTTAATAGCTATAGTTTCAATATGTTGAAGTTTAGAAACAGAAGATTCCAAATGCCAGTGAAGATCAAATTTTGTACTCTTACATATAAAATAAAATAACTTGTAGATGATAAAAGACAGGGAAGATAGTGGGAAAAATAGTGAAAACAAAGGTTTGTTGTCATAATAATTCATACTTCTCAGGTTTCACTGAGTGGTTGCTTAATCCTAATCTTTGCTTTTTAGATACCTATGCAACACCAGTGATCACTGTTTCAATTAAGAAAATAAATTTAGAATGAAATATTGCACCACTTATGTTCCAGAGAACAACTTTAGTATCATATAACTCTTGCTAAATATTGCTCAAGTGAAAATAGAAAATAAAAGTGTAGAAACCACTACGTAATCAAACAATTAGTTAACAACAGAGTGTATATATGCACAAGGTATGAGGATGGACATTAGTGGTGGAATCTAGTCTAGCTGACAYAGCAGCCACAGAAATAATTCTTCTAAAACCAATGCCTTACCTCTCTATTTAGCCAAAGGTAAGAGAAGGTTGCTCCAAGGATCTTGAATGTAAAATGAAAGTGCCTAAGTTAGGTCATTGGACCTCATTTTTCTACATCCACAGAAACACAGACTTGTAGACTTTTAATTGAATGACTCTTTATGATTTTGACCTTGTTCAGTTACTAGGAAAAAGGATAGGATCACAAGCATATTTAACATCTCAGTAAACTGAGATTTCTTCACTCTGCCTAAATCATCCAGAACTGCAATATTTTTGTAGCTCGTTTTGAAGGTGCCATAGATTTTACGTTTACACATTTTTTGTTGAAGGGATTTCCTTAAGAGGCAGGATCCCAATATAGCCTAAATACAAAATAACTTKGTCTTTGCCTATCACAGAGTCACAGAATTGCCAAGGCTGGCAGGGACCTCTGGAGATCGTTTGCTCTAACTGCCTGCTCAAGTAGGGTCAGCTACAGCAGCTTGCTCATGACTGTGTCCAAAGGGATTTTTAATATCTCCACAACCTCTCTGGGAAACCTATTCCAATGTTCGACCACCCTCACAGTGAAAGAGTGTTTTCTTATGCTCAGACGGAATTTCCTGAGTTTCAATTTTTGCCCATTGCCTCTTGTGAGTTAYGTAAAAGCAAAGCTGTTAATGGCAAATTTAAGAGCAGATAACCTAAAAGCCTGTGTACTTTCTGTATCTCATTTATACAACTAAAAAACTAGCAGGTAAAATTCAAAGTGTTAAATCAATCATAAATATTAATATTAATTCTACTGTTAATTGTGGTAGAGAAGAAATGCATTTATAATGAAAACAGTTCATCCTTAAGTCTTCAGAAAAGACTGTTAACTACTTCTATAACAGGATCTAATTCAGTCTAGAGAAAGGGCTAGGACGCTACGCTTATAGGCAGCACACAAAACCTAAAATAGGTAGCTATTTTTAGACTGAGATTTCTTCACAGGGCTACAGTTCTGGCCTGAAGACTACTGGGTCTGTTCTGTGCAAGTTTACTGCCTCTGTKCCAGGGCCCAGCAATTCATGTCCCACCAAGGCAAAGTGCCAAGCTTTTCAGCCTTTTTCAGATACCCTGCAGCATTTCAGTTCAAATGCGTATGTTTACACATCTGAAGGACAGACTCTAGATTGGTCCCTCTTAGTTTAACAAGGGGACAATTTCTTCCTTGGTTTCTTGAGGAACATCCYGTTAGACGATAGACTATGGATTATGAGAATTCAGAGTGCATATTCTGCGTAAAAAATGCTTTAGCTTGAGCACCGATTCAATACTGATGAAGACAGGGGCTGGARAAGGGAGAAACTGAAACTGGCCATCACTAACCTGTTGTGCTCCCAGCACAACAACAGTTGGRTTTCTCAACCATATTGACTTGAGGACTCACCATCTTCACGATACTTACAGCAGTCGCAAGGGCGTTAGATTTTTTTAATGCACCTATGGATAGATTTACCTTAATGACAGACGTCTCCACTCGGGATGGAGGACTCTGCACTTGTGCTGCCGCYGCCATGTTGGCAATGGTGCTCAGGTGGTTCATCTGGCTCATTGCCATCGTGACAGACGCTGGAGGTAGGCTGACAGGGATTAGCGGGTGGGGCATCATCATGAAAGGAAGCTCCAGTCCTGCCAACAACAACAACAAAAAAGAAAGAAAATAGATTTATGCATCTTTTTAAAGTTTTTTGCTTTCTCCTTTCCTCCTGATGAACAATATTCAAGTGATGGGCAACAAGATGGTTCACACTTCAGGATAAAGCAAGTAGGTATCATCAGCTCACTTCTGGGATGTGCACGTGGAAATGGCTAGTATCCTTGGAGGGTTTTTACACACAAGGAGACTGCTAGGCTTCTTGGTTTGTTTGCAATGTTGTAATGTATCATTGCTAAGAAACTGCTATTTATTATCTTTTTTTTAATACTACTTGCTGTAAGGTGCCTTAACAATGCATTATTATACCACTGATGCACAGGTTAACAGTTATTTTAAGTATCAATTTTATTGCATATGTATTTGTTYTTTATCGCCTCTGCTGCTGCTGCTTAATACCTTTAAAAAAGTTTTACAATATTCCCCACACCTCTGGTTTTGCATAGCCTATTTATGTAGATCAATTCAAAATAAAGGCAGGAGTTGGAAAACTATTGATGTCAGCGCTGGAAGACGTCAACCTGCGCCATTCGGCAGAAGGTGGTTCTGTCGCAGAGGGTTGAGAGGATGGCTAAGATTATGCTGTCCAGGCAAGCTGGGGTGGTTAACAGAGGCCTGTGATCYTTGGGTGGGGGGAGAATGAAGTTTTTCTTTATCCCAAGAACCATCACTGCTGCCTGTGGGGAATGAATATATATTATTTGGACGAAGGAAGATGCCGAATTTTCGATGTCTGAATTTGCAAGCAAGGCCAGCAATTAAACCTTTTTTTTGAATATGTGGTTGGGGGCATTTTTTTTTTGAAAGTTCCTTCCTTCCTTCCTGTGGTTGGAGGCATGGCTTTTTTTATTTTGTTTCCATACTTTTAAAAAGATAAGTAAGGACAGCATTTTAAATTTTGARTTAGAACACAAATAAAAATATTATAGTTGTGTTCATTAATGTGAGGTATGTGTGTGATTATTACTATTTTTATATATACTTTTTCAATTTTAGTAAATAAGACTACATTTTCTATTTGTTTTACATGTTGGGGAAGATTTTTGTCTTAAAAATGTCTTAAAAAATATTGCCTATTAGGCCAATTAAAATTTAAAMTATATTTGTATTTCTTCCTGTACTGTGTATGAAAACAAATTAAAGAAGTAACCAAATATTTAATTTATTGAGGGAACCTGCATACTTGCGTATGTGCTGGGTTGACAYATTTCTATGTTATTTTTTTGTTCCATGTTATTAATTAAAGTATAAGAAATTATTAATTTCTGCAGTCTTCTGCTAGTGGAACTGACTAACAGCAAGAAAGATTACAGACAAATATGTATTGAGATGAGCAATACTTCATTTAYGTGAGAACTGTCCTTTTCCACTATAGAAGATCTAATAAAAAATTCCCACAAAATTTCCACCTCCAAAAAGTATACAGTTTGAAAAACAATAATAAAAATTCATATAAAACTAYTGATTTGTGCATTTATATCTAATGAAAAGTGTAAAGTGTTCTCAATTGAAGACTTAAAATTATACATGGGTGTAATGCTGGGAATAAGTATACGTATATCATAGAATCACAGAATSRGTAAGGTTGGAAGGGACCTCTGGAGATCATCTAGTCCAACCTCCCYRYTCAGCAGGGTCACCTAGAGCATGGTAGACAGGGTTGCATCCAGGCCTTGAAGGTCTCCAGAGAAGGAGACTCCACAACCTCTCTGGGCAACCTGTKCCAGTGCTCCGTCACTCTCACAGGGAAGAAATTCCCCCTCACRYTCAGGYRGAACTTCCTGTGCTTCAATTTCTGCCCATTGCCTCTTGTCCTGTCACACGGGACAACTGAAAAGAGTTTGTCCCCGTCCCCTTGACACCCTCCCTTCAGGTACTTGTACACATTGATAAGATCCCCCCCTCAGTCTTCTCTTCCCCAGGCTGAAGAGGCCCAGCTCTCGCAGCCGTTCCTCACAGGGCAGGTGCTCCAGCCCTCGGATCATCTTCGTAGCCCTACGCTGGACTCTCTGCAGTAGCTCCATGTCTCTCTTGTCCTGGGGAGCCCGGAACTGGACACAGTACTCGAGATGAGGGCTCCCCAGGGCTGAGTAGAGGGGCAGGTATATATACAAAGAAATCTATACACTCAGTGTTTGAATTTGTTTATCTGCCATATACAATCAATAAATAGTGTTTCAATGTATTTAAAGTATCTACATTTGCATGGATTCTCAGCAATAATAATATATGACTGCTTCCTTTTACATACAGAGCACAATTTCACCCTCTTGACTTCAAAAGTTTCCTCAGTTTTCATGGGAATTCCTCTTGATAAAGACTTCAAGATGACTCCAGTCAAAGCTGATTTAATCTATACTCAGTTTGTATTTAGCATCAGATATTACAGTGAAATGCATGTTTCTGAACAATTTTTATGATACCTTTTACTACCAAATAAACACCAGGGCTTGAGGAACAACAGGGTTAACACCATCTCCTGCTTACTTCAGTAGAAACTGGATTAGCACATTAGTCTTGACATTTTTAAACACCATTTTCATGGGATGACAAAAGCACAAAAGTTGGTAGAATTCCAATTTAATTTCTCTAGATCTATTAAAAACTTGATTGTAAAAGCTGTACAACATAGTTTATAATGAAAAATACACCATTATTGCCATGATTTTCTTTCCCTAGTTACTTCATGAAGACAGTTAAGGCTCAATATAAATTCTAACTCATTAGCTCAATACTGTCTCAATCCCAGTGTAAATTGTTGAGAAGTAGGTAATGAAAATTCAGTCCAAACTCTCCTGCAATCAAACAAAGCAATTTTATGAAACAATGAAAAGGATCAATTATATGAGATAGTTTTATTATTTTACAAGAAGTTGTCACAACCTTTACACAATATACGTAGCTGAGTTGGTTAATGTATGATTTGAATCTCATAACCTCTGATAGGTGATCACATTTTCTTGCATTTAGAGAACTCAGAGACTTTCAAAAACACATGAAGCTACTTTCAAAAACAAACATAACTGAAGGAACTAAATTATAGTCGGCAAAAGGCTTTTTTTCTTCTGATCTTCTTTTCATTAATTATCTGTTTATAGCCACTGTGACATACACAATTTGTTTGTGCTGAATTCTTATCCTTTGAAATATATGACAGGAGAGGTAGACACAAAAAGTGAGATCATCTCACTTAATTTTAACCAAAAGGTAGGTGCTGATGCAGACACACATTCAATAGAAGAAGACAGCTAGTTCTAAAGGGCCATTCGTTCCATTTTAGGTTAGGTATCCATACAAAATAAGGCCTTTTTTATGGCATTTAGGGCTTAATGAAAAGCTACACCCCAAAATGTTTCTATACAACATAAAATACTGGGCCAGAACAAGCCAAGTTTTGTTTTCTTAAGTTTTGTTATGTTAAGAAAAAAATGAAGGGATAACTTTGTTCTGGCAATTCTGTGTCAAGGCACATATTGCCTTTTCAGGTTGCTCTAATTTCTTGCTGGATCTGGTACTGTCTGTCCTGCTATAACTAACATGAAGCCAGCATAGACCCCATGCACTGACCAGTTTAATGTAAACATGATTATGCTGTGATTCAGATGAAGTCAGCACTGCCTGGTGGTCAGRTAGTGCCTATGCCTGAATGAAGCGAAGAGGGAATGACCGCAGGAGACAAAYAGGAATGACTGTGCTCTGGGCATGCCTCCGTCCTTATAGTAACTGCAGAAGAAGCTTCTACCAATGGCTTACATTTAGATTGCTTAAGTAAAATGAATTTAGATCAAATGTCTTGCTTCTGTAGCTAAAAACGCTCCCATCTTCACACTCCCCTGAAGTTTCTTTTTTGGACATTTAATTTTGTTATTAAGGAAAACAGAAGGAAAAGGAGATTTAGTCTGTAAATGCATTTCAAACTTGGAACAAAATTCTGTAATCTACATGTAAAGTTATACTAATCTTAATAAAGTCACCATTTAAAAAAATATTTATTTTTTCCTACTTTCCTGTTAAAATAAGCCAACACTCATATGCACTATATAGAGAAAGAAACACATATAATATATAGCTTTTATTAATAGGTGTATGAATATTGGTTAATATAATAATCACGGAAGACATTTGACAAATCCAGTCAGATTTCCCTGTAGTGAGATATTTTCCCTATTTATTAGGTAGAGCATCTACAGTACAGTTAATTTCATGTTACACACTGCTGTTTGATATGAGGGTCAAGTCAATTCTGTTGAAAAACCTYTCCTCACCTGGTCACAGCATTTTGCGTGGTCAGTCATAGATTGCCAATTATGGCTCTCATTACGTGGCTCCGAGTCATGGCAGAAATTAGAACTTTTCTAAATCAGGACCCCTTTTTTCTGCCTCAAAATTACAGTGGCCATTGTTTTAGAAGGATACCAAAATCAGTAATAAATCAGAATAGAGAAGACAAGCTTCAGAAAGAGGAGTATCGAGGCTAGTGTTTAGTCAGTGACAGATTATTTAATACTTGTACTCTGGCATCGTCTGTCAAGATTTGTTTACAACGAGAATGATTCATAGACAGAATCTAATCCATAACATTAGAAACCACTTTCAAACTACAGGCTGTTGCACTCTTGAACATTTTAAGTGGACAGACATAGTCACAAACAGTCTTGGCCATTTGCTGTGTTTTCCTTAAGTTAGTTAAGCTTAACAATTTTCCTCTCAGAGGAAACAGTTATTTTCATTAACGTCAAAGTGAAACAAGTGTTATTCCTCAGACACTACTCACTGTATGCACAACTAAGTGCAAGCTACCAGTTCTGTCACTTTTTACATTTGATTTTGATTTAGCGCATACAGTGGTTTCAAAGAGTATTAAAAATCTGTTGTCTTCTTCCTCTTCACTTGTTGCCCTGCTGGAGGCTTATGTTTTTCCAGTTTCCATCAGTGGTTGTCAAGTCTTTGTAATAGGATTAAAAGCTTGGACACCTGATATCCCTGGGTGCTGCAGTTCACCCTCATAAAAGCTGTTTGCTTTAAATTGAGAGAAAATCAGTTTTTAGTGGCATAATTAATTAAATTATGCAAAGTGTTCCAGATTCAGCATAACACTTTCTGAARCAGCAATTGGAAGCACTATGTTGCATTCAAACTGCATTTCAATTGATGCTGCACTAGGCTGACCATAGAGTATCATTTTCAAGGATTTCCAACATAAGGGATCCAATTTGGAAATGCAGATTCTTCATGCTAAGTGCCCAAACCCCACACATAAGCATACAAATAGGCAATTTGGTAGCCAACTATGTATTTCATGTGCTGTAGTGCTAATATGAACACTCAAAAATGTGAAATCGAAGTTCCAAATGTTAGCAAACATGTTTAAAAACTGGGCTCAGAATGTCTCACATTTATTCATCATGGATGATCTGATGGAGTAAAAATGGCAATACATTTTCATAATTAGAAAGACTACTATAGACTGACTGTAGTGCTTCCCCCATAGCCAACATTTCAGCACATATCTTCCATAACATGAGTTACTTTCTCCCATAATGAGTGTTTATACAACAAACCATTATTTATACACTGAAGTGGGTCTGTAAAAGCTTGATGTCTGGATTATTTGTATTCATTAGTAGCACAATTAGGTAGCTAAGGATGGTAATAATATACGAAAATAATTCTGGACTGGAAGGTAATGCAGCCAAGAAAAGGAAAATGAAGCAGAAAACTACACTGTACACTGTCAGCCTTGCAAACAAACTCTGATTCAAACATAGCATAGTCATTTTTAGGATCGCATCACTTATTTGCTTATTCCTTTTCCTTCTTACTTTGTACTCATTAGGATTCAGCTTGCCTAAATTTAGGTTTCTACAATGTCAGCTAAGCATTTAAGTTCCATTATAGTCAACAGAGATTTAATCAACAGGATTGGAGAACTCTTGAGCTCCCTCTGTAAGTTACCTGTGTTTTGTCAGCTGAATCCCTCTCCTGGTTCCACTGACTCCAATGACCACTCATCCCAGACTCGACCCATTGGCCTAAACACAGGCCGCCGGAGATGGCCAACATAATTTGAGACATGCCTCCAGGGATGGTATATACAACACAGCATACAACACAGGAGACCCATGGCCATCTGGAGATGGAGATAGAGGCTAGGCAGGATGCTCTACGGTATCTAAGATACTAGTGGATATGTACTGATGCCTAGGTGGCTGAATCATGCCTCCTCTGGTTACGGAGGGAGCTTAGAAATTTAAATTAGGTTATCTGCCAGGCGTCCAGGTCTTCCCTGAATTTAACATCATATTTGCTTGCTTCATGTGGAAAACATGGGTAATTTTCAGTATCTCACACAGCACTATATGCCAGTGTTTAGGCAAGTGAATCCCAGCTCGGGCTCTGGAATAGTTTCAATATTATATACACAACATATATAAACAGTAACATGTGGCAAAATCACAAAAGAGAGCTTCTACTACCAACACTATTTTTTTTTGTACTACTGATCTTATTTCAGTCCCTCTAATCTTGTAAACAAGACCACAGTTATCTTCTGTGTTTGCTGAAACAAATTGTATCTCAGCAACAATTACCAAACAAAGCATCAGTATCAGCTGTGTTGGCTCATTTTTCTCAAGTGGACTATTTTTCACTATCTGTGCTATGAATGTCCACCGGAAAATATAGACAACCAGAGGGCTAAAAGTTGGTAGTCATAGCATCCTGACAGTGAGGAAACCTCTTCAAACAACTGTCCAGACGAAATCCTGCTTCTTTAGCTGGTGAATTACAGTCAATTTGCCATTTCATTTTTGCATAATTCAATTCAGTCTTCTATAGTCTTTAGTCTTTATAGCTACAGTCTTTATCAGCCATACGTGAGTGTTTTAAGACTGTAAAGCACAGACATTTATAGATAAAGGCACTTTTACAAGACATATACGCTATTGCTATTTCACTATAAGCACAAAGAAAATGTCATTTGTAAACAGTATCTATTTCATGTCACTGATATTAAAAAAAAAAAAAAAAGAAAAAACAGTATTACTCCCTCTTCTGACATAACAAAATTTTCAGGAGAGCAAGCACTATGACATAGGGAAATAATAATTTTCCCAAGACTTCTATGAAAACTTTGTATCCTGCTCCAGATAAGAATTTTTCTGTTTTTTTTTTTCTTTTCACAAAGCCTTGCCTTGTTATTTGACGGCTATATAAGTACACTTATGCTGCTAAATAGACAGTAAGCAATGTGGCCTGATAATTGAAAGCTTTTTATAATTTGCTCTAGCACAGTTGGGCCTGGCATTTGTAGTTCTACTAATACTAAGTATAAGTAAGTGTAGCAGAAAATTCTACAGAAAAAAATGCTATTCTTTGATATATGTTCTCTTACAGAAATATATAAAGGCAAAGCTAAGAGAACCTTTGAAATCACATATAGTTGCTTCTTTGTAGACAATGGTAGAATAAAAATCAATTAGAGTAGCAATGTAAAAATCAATGGCCTCACTCATATCAACTGCTTCATTCATTGTTTTAATTTTATTATGTAAATTTTCCGCGGTGATGACAGAGAAGTGAGAGATGCAATTTGCACTGTAAGTCAGGTTTGTACCCACTTTACTCATCCTTGGAAAAAATTTGAAACTCTTACCACATTTATCTTCTGATAAATAAAAACAGCAGTACGAACAGCCAATTCCAAGAAATCAGATGGAATTCTAGATGCTGAATATCGAAGCATATTCTTCATCATGAATCAGAAAATACTTCATTTATAAGCTACTTTTAGTAAAAGGAATCTTTTACTGTGGCAATGAATCCCATAGAATACATATTTTATACTTTGATTTCCATCCTTATTTTGCCTAAGTGATTAACACTGGAAAAGCCTTTTTTAGATTCTATTTAACAAATAATGAAACTGTCTGATACAAGTGAAAGTTCAGCAACTCAGATACAGGCTGCGTGATATTTACCTAAAAATAGATTTTCCATTTGTCTCCTTTCACCAATTTCTAACTTGTTTTCATTTCTTTGATAATATACAGAGTTTACTATTATGGTTATAAGAAGTTACATGACATAAGTACAATTAAACATATAAAGACATATAAAAGTAAGTAGGTGATATCATCAGGAAATAAAAAATTAGATGCACTTGCATATTCTGTATTTTAGGAAGTAGTACTTGGACAATATTTTACCATGAGATACACCTGGGCAAATATGTTAACTTCAGGGAGGAAAGCTAGAACTGCAGCTGGTCCTTCAATGTTTTTAGAACATGAAGACTAGTGTACTATCAGAAGTCAGCCAAAAACAAATATCCTCTTTATCTCTCCATCAACAAGATAAACATCATAAATTATTTTATGAATATATCTGGAATACAGTCCTATGTTTTAATGTATAAAATTTTCCTACTTAATATATAATTATGTAGATTAATATGTTAAATGAGAATATCTATTCTCATTTTATGTAACTGAGGATATTAATATCTTTTTTATGTTTAAAAACAGCTGAGACAAAATATGCCCAATCTGGTAACATGTAACTGTGTTTAGAAGGCACTCTGGGAAATAGATGTTTCAATCACTTTAGAAGATGTCTTGCTGCTTATGTAATTTATTTCCTCAGCCTGATCTTAGGCTTCTTTTTTAGTACACTGGAAAAAACGTATAGACTGCTACAGAAACCTGACAAAGAAGAAAGATGCAGTTTTGGGCTTCTAAGTGATAGCATTGTGATTCAGGACTACGGGCATGTGCCTAAGATTTGGAAAAAACATGGAGTTTGAATAGGAGCTTCTGCTTAACATCTGCACTGGTGATTCCTCACTCAGTTTGCATCATGGTTTCTGAGCCTTGCTACATCTAGTCTGAGTCTTCTTGCAGTTAATTCCCATTTAATTTTGTTTCAGAAGTGATGTTAGCAGAGTGTTTAAAAACAAAACAAAACAAAGCAAAACAAAACAATATACCATTAAGCTATATGGTAGCCAGTCTTCCCCATTTTCTTTATCTTTACAGAAGAATTATTTCAAATAACCTTTTTTATTTTTTTTTAATATAACCTAATTACTGTCATTGGAACACAAACAGAATGATCCAGCATCTTTTCAGGATACCTAAGTATAACTGGTGGTCCTCTAATACAATAGTGATACAGTAACAGAGGAAACCACAGTACAAAATCATCAGTGGAGATACTGAAGTGCAAACAGTACAGACAGAAAAAGTGGGCAAGGTGAGAAACGCACATTTCCTCAAGTCTGCTTTGGGCACGCTGCCCCACCTGTTTCAGCTGCGAAACAGTGCAGAAAGAAAAGAGATGCAGGAGATGCAAGAGGCTCCGAGGATTAAAATCAAACGGGAGCAGGTCTCAGCAGGCCAGTGCTCCGGGTATTCTTCTGGAGAATAAATTTGGCTTCTGGTTTTAAAATCGAAAATCAACTCAGACATGGATATTACAACAGCTCTAATTCTCCTTATGTCCAATCAATGGGATACAAAGTCATATGCTTTAACAGTTGTGAAGTTTTATGAATACTAAATCATAGTTTGCTTTCCACTTGCCACTTCCTACAAGCTAGTGTGGACTCTGAAGCAAGGTTATTACACGTAAACAAAAATAGAATCTATTAATTATAGTACTGAATGAAACTAATTCAGCAAAAGAGATGCCAAGGATGAAAATGCAAAGCCAAGAAGCTTGAAATATTTAAATTAATCATGTGTTACTGATGATATAAAAATAAAACTTGGTGTATTGAACTGGAATGATATTTTAATTCCTAGTACCAATACTGCATAAGCTCAACACAATGTGGTTTCTAAAAAGTTGCAGCACAGAATACTTTCTTGAATCTTATTCTTCAGATTTTTACTCTCTGATTTATAGCCATTTTCTTTCCTTTATAATAAAGAAACTATTAACTTAAGCAGTCTCGAGCAAATTTGATAGTGAGGTCTTGCAGCAGCTGAATTCCTATGATCTGTGTGAAAACGACCGCAAGCAGGCTGCATGAAAACCTGTTGGCTGCAGCAAGCTTTGGATGCTCCCTGGAGCATGGAGACGTGTTTCTCTTTTAAATGGAGAGGGAATGGGTGTTTGCCCAGGTCTCGCCTTGAAGTGAAGTGAGGGGCTGAACACAGCCTGCCCTGGGAACAGAGGTTTTCTAATCAACAGTGTATCTCCAGAAAAGTCCTACAGCAAAGTCATGAGACTTCACAAGCTCTGAGGTTTACAGAGAAATCTGTTCCTGTGTAAGCATGTTATTACAGAGTCTATCTCAATCCCCAGCTACAGGATTGGGAATAGGTTTCCAGGTCTGCAGCTGGATAAAACTGTCAGAGAAAGCAGAGTCCCAAATATTTTTTAAGGGTTGTTGGGATAGTCTGATGTTTTTTTGGGACCAGTGCTCTGTGATCACTGCTGAATCAAAATGTCGGGCCATCTTCATCACAACATCTGTCTGCCCTAAGTACAACCCAACCTCGTCTTTCCCTCTTACAGCATGAAGAGAAGCCATGGGCAATTTCTGCTGAAGTACTGGACTGTAAAACCGTGTCACCTTCTCACACGCTGAACTCGCCCATGAACGCTCTCAGGAATGCCCTTAAAATGCTTTGCAACGTGATGTGAGAGGTATCTCCTTGTGCCAGCCACAGTTAAGACGCACTCTCAAAGAGAAAAATYTTATGAAGTTGATGTTCACAACTGACATTATGAGAAAAAATATTCATGCATAATGCATTGGAAAATTTGCTGTCATTCTTATATATAAGAAAACATGAGTGAGCTGATACTTTCTAATATATGCTATTTAAGTAAACTTCCTAGAAATGATATTACAACTAGTGAGTGCCTGACATTTGGCATACAGCTTACATGCCCTGCGTGATGTACAGTACAAACACAACTCCTCAAATATTCACTACAATAAACCATTTTTTAAAATCTTTGTGTTTTAAAAATCTCTAAAACACAAAGACTGAAATCCTGTTTCCACGAAATCAGTGAGACCCCAATAACGCCCAGATTYCACTTATGTGCGTCTCTGAGCACAGCTGAGTACAAAGGTAATAGCACTAATTCAAGGTAACACAAGGCACGATAGCTGAAGAACTGCACAAATGTTTTTAAACTGGCTAAATGTTTATTATCTTTTGGTTAAGCAATGAAGGGACAAAATATATTATTCGAATATGATAAATAGGATAATAGATAACTTGTCCTTTTAAGAGATTCACTACCAAAAATGTTTAAAAATCAAGACTTCCATTAGTTACCATAGGGATTCCTGTGCAGCCTTCTGGATGCATACAGTGTTAAAAGTATTAGCAGAATTTTTCAAGCAGCTTATGCTGTACATAATGCTTTGAAAAATTTAAAAAAGGAGAACAGATAGCAAATGTCATTTCTTTCATAGTTACAAAATGCAAACTCCAAGTGTTTTAACCTAATGAATAAATGAGTTTGTCCTTTATGTATAAAATATAGTTTGTGTTTGTTGCACAAGTTTTTTAATAATAGATGAATTTTAGGTTTGCTTCAACATATTCAATAAAGTGTGATTAATTTGGTTTTTCAAAAATGCAAACTAGACATTACTATATTACTCTCCAAAATGCACAGCTTGCAACATTATTGTCTCAGTGGGATCTTAAATTGAATTGTAAAATGTGTCTTATTTCCAGTTTGATTTATGTAAGAAATTTCAGTGGATAATGCCCTTTTTGAAGTTTCAGTGCTTTCCGCACAGGAAAAAATACATAACTAAAAATCATGACATAGTTTATTATAAATCACAGCTAAGTTTTACCACTACATAATGTTCCACTTAAAAATCATATATCGATGCCACATACTATGCTCAATTCAGTGAATTAACTTTTTTTTTGAAGTTTCGTATTATGACAGATTATATAACACATTTTTGACATGTTCTGTGATTTTATTGCGATATTCTAAGTAATTACTAAATCTCTTTTCCTCTAAAAAAGCTTTCCTGTGCCCTGAGAATTAATCTATGATACCATTTAACTTGGCTTTTTGAAGTAAATATCACTAGATAAAAAGCCAGCTGGTTCTGAATAATGGGATACTTGAATGAATGTATTAGTGTTTGAAAATGAGAGTACAAATCTTTTAAAAAGATTAATTTCCATAAGAAAGATAGCTCACAGATCTACAAAAGAATAAATTCAAAACATAATAAACTGGCAGAAAGAGAGGTAGATTAAAGTAAAGGCAGCAGCACCTTGTTATTGCAGCTGTTGTATAGCAGCGATTCTGTAGCAATTACAACATTTGGTAGGTACAGGCAGACTCTTCAAAGGTTTCCGTATAAAGCTTGAGTCTGGAATACACAGCACACCCTACGTAATAACTTGAGTGATTAATTTTATTTTTTTTTTCATAACAGAGAATAACTTTTGTTCCTAACAATCAAGTCTTTGGGAAGAATCACAAAGACGCTTCTGATTTTAATGTGAAAAGCTAACATCAGTTTTGTTTATTATTAGAGATTTGGATATGAACTTATCTTTATCATGAAAAGAGCTTGGCTTTATCACAGCACACAAATGCTGACCTCAGCATGTAAACTGACTTTTGTTGTCCTATGGACTTTATTTTCAATATCCTGTTTCAAATATGTTTCCTTGAATGAGTCTGGAGTTTCTGTTCACACAATTACTTTGGCCAAACATTAATGAAAACGAAGTTTGCTGATGCCACTCAGTACTGTGGGTTTACATAAAACAAATTATAAGACTCAGGGAATTAGATCATATTGGGCCAAGTTTTAAAGTAAATGTTTTTTTTTTTTTTCTTCTGACGATGGGATTAATCTAGGTTCCACAAATCTGCAAGAAGTTTGTCACTGATCTGTCTGAAAATCAAATTCATCTAACTAACCTATTCCGGGCAATCTAGTAAGTTTGTCATGAACCACAGTATCCTTGAAGGATGCTATGAAGCATTATACTAGTAAAATGCAGGGAATTACAGCTGCCAAATCCAAAAACAGAAGTGCAAGACTTTGCTCAATGTCAGTAGTATTTAGTGTCCAAAATCCAAGTGCCAATACAATTTTAAAGCTATGAAAGCTGTAGCTTCCACGATAATGTTCTTTTCTTGCAAAAACTCACAGAGAGCTGGTTTTTCAGATGCACTGGAACTTGTGTGTCTGGACCATACCCAGTGCAGCTACAATAGAAACTTTGGCAGCAAGCTTTAAACAAGTCTAATGGGCACATGAAATACAATCGCAGAGATTTACATCTCAGCCAGATTCAGACCGATTTTCAAGTGATCAGAACAAGATATTCTAGTACTTTAGTGACAAATTTTAACTCCTTCTTTCAAAGTTTAGAAGTACTGAAATTAATAATTAAAATAATTAGTATTTTAACATGAAAAAATATTCCTGTTTCTCTCCTTACTGGTTCTGTGTGGTAGCTGAATTATTTTTTGTTGAAGCCTACAGCAATATTGGACTGAGGTTAGACATGAAGCAAAGATATTTTAGATTATATTTTCACCTTTAAATTTGGCAGTTGTAACAGTAAGTACTGCATACACATCCTGTACCTAAATTGTATAGAAAACTGTGTGCATTGATATACATACATATCATATACATATAAAGGTAGCGTCTAGCATACATTTTTAAAAGATCCAAATAGTTCTCAACAGGAATTTTTCCTTTTATCAGCATCAAAAACAATTACCAACAGTATTCAAAGTTTAATAACACCAGTGAGGTAGAAGTTATAAATATATTCAAAATTGGCATAAAGTGTCTTGGCCTGATCTTCCACTTTGTTCCATTATTTTTCAGTTCAATTCAGTTTATCTTGGTTTATAYCTTATCTTTAGCTATATTATACATAGTATAACTATATTGCAATTGTAGCATATTTTTAGTATATTTATATTTTTCCACATTACTAATATCAAACATTTTACCATTTTTAAAATAGCTCTTATAATTCTAGTGCTGCCCAATGAAAACATTTCATATTTTCTTTCRTATTTCATATTTTGCATTTCTGACATTCCACCACAATGGGAACAAAAGCAGACTCTGAAATGTGAACATTTCACGTGAAATGGATATTCAAGTATTCCTTACATGCAATGTGCTTATGGTGACCACAAACAGCCGCTATGCAAAACACAAACTACAAGTGGGCTGCTTACATGAACGCTATTCAGTGTAACTGCAGAAAGACGTCCCGCTGAAAGCTCAAGTTTAGGATATGGCCACATGATCAAAGGCATTTGAGTTAATAATTAGTCCCTGACTTCTGAGCCAAAGTGGCCGTGTTGTACGATACAACGTGATASGCTAAGTCTTGTTTAAGACTACATGGCATGGTCAGCCTGGATGCAGTAAGGAAGGATTCGATAAGCCATGGTAACTCAGTAATTCATTCATATGCCCATCCCTCTGGTCAGGTACCATTATATAAATATTACACTGACCACGAAAGCACCTAAGACACCCGTGCGCACTCAAGATGTCAACGAGATCACGCTGACTGCACTACAGAAGAAATTCTGCTCAGCTACATTTCAAGGCACAAAAAACCTTATTCCTGTGCTACTGAAGTTAATGACAAACTTCAGCAAGAGAAGCACCGAGTCAAAAGATGGGAATTAGATCTGTGCAACAGCTGTGATGATTCATCTTGAAGATCATACTTCCCTCCATTATTTTAATTTGCTAAGTCAAATAAACTGCCAGACTCCCTTGTACACTTTGAGAATATTGCAAACCTCCACACAGAAATGAGCTTTCAGTGATTAAGAATAATTTGAACCAAGTAAATGGCACTAAAAACAGATCAGTGAAGTATTTCAATATTAAGGTAAATGTCTATTGAAATGCAGCTGAAAATAATTTAGACATTCCAAATAATTCATCAGCGGCATTTACTATGAAAAGATGTTTCTTTCTAGTCTGTGTTAAAATTGGCTACAAAATGTTTACAGCAATTTTCTGAAGGCAAGTCAAGATTATTTTTTTTTAATCATACTACTTCAGGAAAGCTGCTTTTAGTTAAAATATAAAAATCGTATTTACAAGGTTTCTGCAAACATAACTGCCATTCCATTAAGGAAATGGCACAGCAAACAGTAAATAGTGGCCCCAAGGGAAATGTAAGTATTGATTTTATTACTATGTTGGTTGGTTTGTATTTGCAATTGTCAACTCTAATTTTAGGTTGTGCATTAAGTATCCTTATAATAGCTTAAGGAAAAGACCAAATATTAATTAGAACATATTGATAATGTTTTTCCAAGTCTTAGATTTAGTGCTAACCAAGCATATATTTTGAAAAAAAAATGCAAACCTACTCTTGCTTATAAGCATAGCTAATAAATGAATAGGTAGAAACTATAATTACATGGATTATATGGTACTTTTGTGCATCAAGTCATCTGCTGGATGCAATTACTTAAAATTAAAACTAAAATGAAGGGCAAAGATATTTATTATTGCACTTCACTACGATATGGTCATAAGGTGAATTCACTATCCAAATGTAAAACGATCAGTACYTAGATTGACTGTGACCCTGATCCCTTCAATTAGTTTTTGATAGTAAGACTCTCACTCACCATTCAGTCTCTGCATATGGGAATCTCCAATGTTCAGAAATGGCAAAATGGAGGTTATATTTGCAGATACCTCTAACGGCAATCCATGATCTTTTTGTTTCTTTTGATTAATTTAAAATTTTATTGATACAAATACAAACATTATATTTTATTATCATTTGTTTTTGATAATAAATAACCCACATGTACTTAGCCAGCAGCATGACTCAATTCAGTATTGAACTGAAAAAGACAATACCAGCGGACAGATACAATTATCCATTAGATTATAAAGATTTAATGGTTTCTTCTTCAAAGTTGCACAGTCCGCATGTAGGAAATGAAAAGATTATAAGCATGGGGCRATGGTGATTTCAAACAATGTAAGTCTAATTTGACAAATCACAGGAAAAGGATTTCCTATCCATATGTACTTTACATTTTATTGAACAAGTTACACGCACAGAACTACACGAAAACTGCCAACTGATGTAGCTGACAAAACCCCCTACTTCTCATAAAGTTTGTGTTTAATGTGTTAAATTTCTAAAAGTAACTGAAAATAATTTATGGCATCTACAGTGTTGTCAGCTCTTGCAATTTTATCTCCAATCTTGATATCATTCATACTTTTTTAAATCCCTGCATCAGAAGACATACAAACATGAAAATTTCAGTATCTTTGTTTAGATTAAAGAAATGAAAAAGGAATATGTTTTGGCTCTCTTTTTTGGGGGGAAATGGATAAAACAATATACATACCGAAAGTATTTTAAAATAACATTTTAAACTAAGGAATTTTGAGGCTAGCAATCTGTTTGATTTTGACCATACAGTAGAAATATACAGTAGCAGTGATTAATTACAGATTTTCCAATGTGAAGAATAATATTAAAGAACATCTGTTGAGGTACATACCACTTTTGCCTGCCCTAACCCCTACCACATGCACCGTGAGGAGCGCGTGCAGGGAAATAATGAGGAATGTAACAGAATTCACGAGCACCGATCTGCCTCCTTAGGAGGAGAAGGGGCAGTTCTGGGGCTCGGAGGTTCATCTCTGCTCTCAGCCCCGAGAGCCACGCTCGGGAGGAACCTCCAGCACTTTGCTCTCCACAGCCTCCAGCAGAGTCAGTCTGGGCAAGCTGAGGTTTCCCTCCCTACCTTTCCATACGTTCTCCACACATTGCATATTACACAACCCAACTCTTCGCTAGAGAAGCTGGCAGATGAGTAAATGGAGGTAGGTTGTGTTTGGCATGCACGAATACACACAGAGGTATAAAAGTTCAAGGAGCAAAGATATTATGTGTTATTTATACCTTATTTCCTCCCAGTGGTCATCAAGATCTTAAACAAAAGTAACACTGAGGTGGTGTGCAGTGGGTCACCTGGCAAAAGTAAATATCAGTATTCACACTGGCTACCACAGCTTGTGGTTAYTGATTTTACTGAGCTGTTATTTCTATTATCCAGCCATACCTTGCCACCAAACATTTAAAGTAAACATAAAAATATATACATATTAAATCTAAGTCCCAGTTTTTAATTTATAGGCATATACATTTCTCTGATACAGTATAGAAAAGCTTCTGCAATATGAGTGCAGAATGTATGTAAAAAATAAAATGCAAACTTCTCAATTCTGTAAACCAGAGTGCAATGAGCCCTGGTGAAACTATTTCATTGCAGAAGATTTTAAACTTCAAGCAGATATATTATTCATAATGTAATAATTGCAGAATACACTTCTAGTGTGATAATAATCACACTAACTAGATTGGCAGTGGGATATGGCTGAAATAGTTTATTTCTCTATTATTTCAATAGTGCAGTTCTAACTAGAACAGTTGTGCAAATGATGAAATTACCTGTTTCTTTGAAATCATTTCTGTTATAATTGTGTAACAAGACCACAATATTGTGACACTTAACAGGCCTGTGAAAGCAGGCCACAGAAAGGAAAAAAAAATCTCTTTTAAACTACAAACCTCTTTGCATATTAAGCAAGCAAAACCATGTAACATTATGTTTCCTCTAACATGTTTAAGCAATAATAACTGCATACTGTTCCTCAAAGAAAAATTCACTGTGGCTATGTTTCAATTATGCCAAATGCTATTAACAGTCTTTATTCCTATTAAAAAGTTAAATTATAGTGGGAGGATCTGTAACCTTTTTTTATTTCAAAATGAGATACAAGCATTTAAGAGAGAAGATTATTTTTTGCAACAACCAGAAAGGTAAATTAATTCCAGTACTGTCTAATCCTGAGGAAAACGTGAAAAAAACAAAAGGGAAAGAAAGAAACTGGCTTTATATTTGACTTAAGTGGCATAAAAATGTTAAACAGGGCAAATGTTTTATCTTTAAAACAYTCAGAAATAAGAGTTTCAGAGAAATTTCTACTGTGGGGTGGTAAGAGGAAACGCATTGGCATCAAAAATCTTCAAATCTTTCCCTTGTAGACTCAGTTGAAAGATCAGGAATGATCTGCAACTCAGAGGCACTCAGGTAACTCTATGTCCTMTCTCTGTTAATGTATCTTTTTGTCAATTTGGTAGTTTACTCCCAGGGAAACTGGGATATATTCTTGAAAGGAGCTGAAATTAAAGGAAATTGTTAAATCTGAATGGAGAGGTTAAAGCACGCCACTYGACTCATAGAAACTTAGAGTGCCTTATGTAAATAGATCTAGTGGGTGGTCATTTTCTTTGGTTAAACAGGCTGTTTGGAAAAATGTTCATACTGGGTTCTAGGAGCACTACTAAATTAAACAGTGTCAAAAAGAAAGAAAAAGGAGTTTACTGCTTGATCCCAGAAGCAAGTTTGAGAATAACATACACACAAAAATCTCTGGTTTTATGGAGGAAAAATATGTATGTTACCATATCAAGCCCTAATTTTATTACAGCATATCAACAGAGTACTATGAACAGAGACGTATGTTCAAGAAAGAAGCCACCCTTATCAAGGAAGACTCAATAGACAGGCATTCCTAAAAGAAACTCTAAATTTCTGTTTTTGTGATTCGGTTTACCGTACCACAGATGGCAGCCCAGGAGGGGGAATGAACTCTATGGACTCACCACCCACCGGTAGGGGAAGAGAGGGAGCAGAGACCGAGTCCRGTTTCGATCCTACCCCCAGTACACCGCGCAGAATAGCTTCAAGTCACAATTCCCTTCTTAGGCTGCTCCCAGGGCAGCATGCAATTATGTACTGCAACTGGCTTAGGGCAGGCTGGGTCCACAATTAGTCCCTTGACCTTGCTGAGACTAATAGTGTGAGCAAGGCGAGCATGACTTATCTCCTTCTCAAAACTCTCAATTATTTAATGCAACTCACGTAACAAAAATTTCCTTGCATCTCAAAGAAAAAAAAATGCTCATGATCTTAGAAGGGGACTTGCATATAGACTCAAATAGAAAGGGCAAAATGACAGTTTTAATTCAATGTTTCTATAACTTTCTTGATAAAACGAGTATGAATACAGATTGTCTCTTTATTTCTACTCCCACTAAAAAGCATAGGATTTTCTTCTGCTTTCTGTAATATGCTTATCAGTTATAGCTCTATTACGACAATACTCAAGGAAGTTCCATTCATATTGTAGACAATTATCCGTGATAAAGCTCATGGCAGAAACTGTAGATTGAATAAATGCTGACATGGGTACATTAATGCACATGCCACTCACATCGTGTCAGGTACAGCTACCCCTCAGGTTCGAAGATACAAATACTCCTTTCAGCACTTTGGCATATCTCAAGTAATTAGAAGCCATCTGCTGAAATCTTCGATGTTCAGTCTCAAACAGCCATCTTGAAATGGTTGGGGCTTTATTTCATGCTGGAGGGCATACCTTTCCCTCCACACTCAAGCTGAACGAGGCCTCAGACAGTGAGTAAGAATGAGATCATGCAGAGAAAAAAAACACTGCCGGGAGTTTGACCTAGGCTGTCCAATTAATTGTCAGTGAGTTAAAACAATGCAAATTCACTGAACAAATAAATATAAATCCAAATCTCTAAATTAAGGATGAAACATAGGTCAATTTGGGACTAAATCATAAATTAAATACTCCATAATAGCCAATTAAAACAGAAAATCAGGAACACGTTAGGCAAGCAGAGATGGCTCAGTTAAGCAGAGAGTGAGCAGAATATGTTTCTACTCATCTTGTAGCCAGTATACACTTACTGCATACAACCAATGGCCACAGAAGTTTAAGTATGGAATCCAAAGTCAGAGTTAAAATCTGACAATGACAAAGAAGATTTTCTACAGCAAAATTAATACAATATTGCAAACCAGACCTACATGTAAATTCACTGTTCTCATCTTCCTGTTGAAAAAGCCACACGAGAAGTGAGGCTGTAAACCTTTCCATAACACCTACCTTTCACTAGACAGGGAAAAAAAATGATACTTTCTCACTATTTAAAAGGTCACTTTACAAGACAGATATAAATACAAGGCATAAAACAGATCACAGTAGTATACTTTGAATGATTAAAAATATTGAAAGTTAAACCTATTTTGATCATGTGATCAGTTCCATGATTTCCTCTTAGATTGTCACAATATGACATAGTAAGGTACTTACTTTGATAGAATAGAAGCATACAATAAATTACAACCACAGAAAATCCCCAATCATAATGTTGAAGAACATTTCTGAGTGCACAATATTAATGGAGATCAAAAAGGCAACTAACCCATGTGTAATACATGAGAAGTGAGAAGTAACCTCCAGAACTTCCATGTAAATCAGTTAGTTATATGGCACACTGGGTCAAGGTTTAGTGAAGCAACTTCTCAAAACCATAAAAATCAGAAAAAGTAGAGCAGCTGACTCTACAGCATGTATGACGAGAAGATGCTTTTTAGTACTCCTAAGCAATTCAAGATGTTGCTTTGGCTATAGTTGGGTTACCAAGAGCAAACAAAACAACGTGATTTAGAGAGTTCTCATAAGACATGTCTTAGTGTGGCCCTAAAGAAGCACGTCACAAGGTCTCTGAATCCACTCCATTTCAAAGAGCAAGTGAGTTGCGCCAGTCTCAGARAGTGCAGATCCCTATTACAGAACCCAAAAAACTGGAGTCAAGGCGCTACCTGTGCTAACTTATGACATGAACAACAGAGCTGCTGCAGAAGCTGATCTTGCCATGAACTTAGATTAAGGGCTGAAAGCTGGATATTGAAAATACAGAATATTATAAAAATAATTTTAGAGATTTTGTAAATGACTGTTGGGAGAAATTCACCTCTTACAACAAAACTTGTAACTGCAAAGAACTGTGCTTAGTTATTAAAATTTATTTTTAACTAAATTATCTAGAATTTCTTAGTCYCTGTAATTTTTCTCCCATACAATTGACTTGAAATCCTGTAGGCACACTTCTCTCCACCTGTACAAAGTAAATTTCTTAACTGAGATCCCTACAATAAATTCACTTTCATATATTCAAATCACCGCAGTCATACCTGAATAGTGTCCATGGTACAGCTATTTTTGGCTGACGTTACAACATGTCTCTATTAATCACTCTACGTTAAATTGAAGCCATTTTACAACAATGCTATTTTCTGAAGCCAGTAACGTGTCTAGTCTTGAAAGAATAGTTATCACATGTAAGATTCCTACAAAATGCATTAGCAAAAGCTGGTATCTCTGTTTAGTACAAATTCTGCWTGTGACCATGAAAGTATCCAGTTAAGCCTTGACTGAATCTCATCTAGTTGCCCCTTTCTCTGTCCATAAAGGCAAACATGGCCTTCGCCACCACTAAAGAACCACTTACAACATAAGAAACCTAAAGACACTCAGACTGGCACAGAGGAGGCAACGTGTTAAACCTTCCTAACTCCTCCTGTCTGCTGGAGCCAATATCTGGAGTCAGCGAGGTGAAACCCACTAGCTGGAAAATACAAAATCCATGAATCCCCAAGAACAGACCTAAAAAGGCAAACAGGATGCATCGTTACGAATGTACTCCAAGCCCCCCAAAAGACTGCACACTCAGTGCCTCTGCGGTTGGATCAGTAACTTGGTCAGTAACCACTATCAAGGAAAAGCTAGAGAGCTACTAAAATTGACTTAACTGCAAAGTTCTGTAATTAAAAGTGAAATCAAATAGAGAAGCGAGGAGCAGATGTTGGTTTTATTTCTGTATGTTGACTTTATTAAGGAAACACTTCCCCCTCCCCCAAGACACCCTTTTCTTTCATTTATTTGCTGTTTCCTATTATTTTCTTTCTGTGCTAAGCAACTGTTGCCTTCATCAGTACAATGAAGTCATTTACGTCTAAATTCTTGTTGCTTTGGGGATTTTTCTTTATGTGTTTTGCAATTGTTGTACTTGATTTATAACTTTTATGTCTCAGATGTAAAATGGAAGTAGAATATAGCTTTTTTTTTTACTCCACTCTGATTAACACCTGTAAGAACACAAGAGATATACAAAAATAATCTATTTTTTTCATAAAAGAACTCCTTCTCTAATTACATTGTTTTAGAAAGCTACTGAGATCTCCCCTGATATGAATTAAACCCTCACCCACTTGGTGCTTTATTATCTCTTCAACAAAATGATTTATTGTTTGTAGTCTGAAAGCAAAAGAGGAAGAAAATTACATTTTCTGTACTACTAGCACTAGCCCTATCACTTGCTCTATACTATTCTTTGAAGATTACAATGAACAATATTGTCATGATACCAGAAATAGTTAACTCTAATAAAGCTGCTAACACAAAAGCCATGACAGCTGAGATCATTGTACATGAGTTGTTAAATCTTGTTTCTTACCTCTGTATGACCTTCCATAATGCTTACATTTTGGTTTAACTGTCATTTCAGAGTCTGGCCATAACTGTTTTTTTTTTTTTTTTTTTTTTTTTTTTTTTTTTTTTTTTTTTAAAGTTCCAAATGAAGTAAATTTAATTAAGTAGGAATGGGCAAAAACTGTAAGAAAAAAATGTCAAGCACAGAAAGTTGCAGAATCCTTTGTGAGTTCATCTAACTTACTAATCATAAACTAGGTTTGAGATGTTTAACATTGCTTATCAATGAGAATTTAATTTTTTTTCGCATATATTGATTAAAAGGCAAAGCTATTAGGGCTTGCAAATAATGGGTTGTAAACAGCCAAAATAAATTTCTATTAAGCTGCATAACACCGAATGCACAGGATGCATATCTGCGCATGAGTAACTCCATGGTGCAGTTACAAAATAGGAAATTCAAAATGCCTTTGTTGAAAAAGAGAGGGGTCATAAAAGTGATGGTGCTGTGAGTGCCGGAAGCTGTTTTGATACCAAGGWCATGGCACCTCTGCAGCACCACAAACCCCTTCAATATGCAGCAAGAAGCTAACAGCCTCCTCCASCAGTTAAGCCTGTAGAATATGCAGAACGTGCAAGCCAAGTAGCTGTGCTCCAGGGAGCTATCAAGGTCATCTAGCTCTTTTCCTATGTTTTGCAAAAATTCCAAGGAAATTGGATGCAAAACAATACTAGCAGAACCCAATTACAGCACAACCATGATGTTCCAGAAGAGTTTTCTTGTGAAATTGGCTGCKCTGTCTTTCGTGGGGAACTGAAATTAACAACTGAGATGTCTTTTGATTTGCATGCCTTGGTTCTATGGCTTCTGATAGTTTGTGCATGTGATAGGAGAGACCAAGAAGTAAAATGCATCAGGATGTTTTTTTTTAAAAAAAAAAAAAAAAAAAAAAAAAAGTTGGTTGGTACAAATCTGGGATGTCTGGATCACGGAAAGTGTATCACCAGTCATGCTCATTGCTAGAAATACCCTTTATGACAAGTAATAACTATTATGCTTTGTCTTCTTTCTCATTATAAACTGGATCTGTTTAGACAAGGCTGAAAACAAAGACTAAAACTAAAATAGATGAGACATCATACAATCATATCATTATCTAAATACTGATTATTGATATTAGTTATATTGATCGCATTATTAACTCTGGAAGTTCAATAAAGAGAATTTATTCTCTTTATAAAGAGAGAATATTTCAAAATTGAAATTTTGATATATTAGCTTTGTTTCCAAAAAAATCCCTTTTTACTGTCTCATTAGTGATACTACTATTGATTTCTGAGAAAGGGAAACTCTGTGGCACAGGCAACCATAAGCACTGGMGGTCTCTTCAGTTGTCCACATATAAGCATCTTTGTCATTTCAGGTGACCTATGGTATCTGAGGTATCCTGTGGGGTTTGCAAATATGATGCTGCACCTTGCTGCATATGGTCCCTGCTGTTCTGGACTGGAAGCTGGAAGCCAAGCAGGATGCCCCAGGGCATCCCTAATGGTACTCAGCACCTGTAGTTAGGCCACTGAATCAAGTTGCTCATGTCTGCCTTGCTGGAAGCACCTTCATAACGGTGAATTGTCAGATAGTAGAAATCTGCTTAGAATTTTGCATAACACTAAAAGTCCAAAAGCCTAAGTGCAGCACTTTTCTCTTGTAATTTTTAGATCATCTTCATAACACTGTCCAGAAAAGCGTGATTTATACCCTGCAGTCTTAATAATAAAAGATCATACCTCACTTTGCTTGTTCAAGYCTACACATAACTTAAGATTTTTAAATGCATATAACCTAGAAAAAAGTCTCTCCTTTTAATACATCTTTCCTTTCAGTAAAACTAGGCAGAATTAAAAAAGAAAAATGTATTACTCAGGATATGAGAAACTGGAGTATACTCAAGTATAATTTTAACAATGTGATTTCCTGTAATGAGCTGACCTTCTATTCTCCTTAACCCTTTTTTTCATCAAAGCCACCTACACCCACTTTGCCTTCTGTTTCTCTAATCTGCAATTATTTAYGTTTTCTTCATGCTGCTCTATCCGCCATGGGAGCAAAATTGTATTTGGTGAAATATAGAGCTAATTATACCATGAACCCAACAACAAAAAGACAGAGCAGATGTTACTTCAGACGTGCTAACAGTCCCTATGCTTAATGCACACATAGTAAAGGCCTTAGCACAGTATTTGAAAAAATGTTATGGGCTTAAACATGTGGAAAAAGATTAACAGAAAACTCAAACAGAATGGCATATTTAGTAGGCTCTAAAATACTTATTCAGTGGCTGTATTCAATTTCCATTTTTATGATTTATATACATATATATATATATATATATATATATATACACACACACAAGCCTATATCTGGGGTCAAATAGAGCGTATTAGCTAATTATGCTAAATTTCTTCTAATTTCACTCAGTTTCTTCAGCATTCCGTCTATCTGTCTGTCTATCCGTACCTCTGCAGGATTTTTTCATCTCTTTACATATATAAACACTTTCCAGTAAATAAGAGCAAAATCTAAGAAAAACTAACTGTACTGGTCAAAAAAGAGAAGTGCTTTCTAGTGTTTTCTTTCTGAAATCAGTATGAGTAAGCAACTATTGGAAAACAGACCTTAACAATGGGAAAATATCTGACACTACTTAAAAAGCTTAAAAAGCTAGGTTGCTTTTTTTTTKATTTTAATTAGCTTGTTTTGGTGATTTGAAATGCATGAACAGTATGGATGATTGCATGCCAGTCCCTGAACCCATGCCCATGCCCTGCTATGTTTACTAGTACAGGCATAACCTAAAAAGGCAACTGTAGGAAGAGATTATATAAAAACAGACTTTTAAAACTCGTAACTGCCAGTCAACATATGAGACTAATGTCTAAAATAATTGGGAGACAGTTTAGTGTTTATTATGAAGGATTTAGCAGGATTAGAGTGGGATTTCTCAACAGCCTACAGCGTAGTCTCTGCAAGTGGAGGACCACCAGAAGCAGGCTTTCCCCTCTCTCTCATTCCCAAACATCCACAAGACTGTTAGATCTCTTCTATAAAGATTAACTATTTCAAAACTAGAAATGAGATAGTAGCTTATAGGTCATGAGACTGAATAMAAAATTGCAAATCTCCCTTTCCTTCATACTCTACCGTTATCACTTCGCTGAGTTGAACAGCCAAAGTTGGAAGTAATTAGTATTTTGTACACTCTAACATAATATAAATTGCTAATGTACTTTCTAACCTCACTGAAGAAGAGTCTAGTGTGTAGCTAAACCACTTTATAACAAAACTAAAATGAACTTCATTCAGTAAATGCATGGTGCTTTACAGAACGGATGTAAATATAGCCCATCATCAGTCAAGCTTCAGTAGAAAAATTGAGACCACAATAACAGAAATCAGCAAACACAAATTTGAATTATTAGTTTTAGAAGGACTAATTACATCACCTTAATAAAACACTTATCACAGATATATGATGCCACATCTAAGAGGACATTTTCCATTTCACTAAAATACACATCATCACCACACAACCAGCTGAACTCCACTACAACTGAAAAAAAGGATTAAAAGGACATAGTCTTAAATTCAAGTTTGAAAGGATGGATGCTTGAGTAAAATGTATTTGCTCAATTATAAATCTTAAAAAAAATGTTTCTAGTAAGAAGTATTTATGATAATACAGAACTTCAAAGAACTAGTTAAAAACATACATAAGAATAAACTCATTACAGTACTCTAGAAAGCAACTTGTCTTTAAGAGCAATCATCACAGTATGAAATCAACTCTGAGCTTACTACATTTGGCTACATAATCTAAAATTGTAGAATTAAAAATAATTTTTGATAAAAGATAAGACRTAAAACCTGCCTGGCTATTTGAATCTAAGAATATCAGGGGATGGAATGAATGTTGAATTTATGTTGTGGAAAATTGGTCCCAAG
Source organism: Rhea americana (assembly GCF_003343005.1). Taxonomy (NCBI): domain Eukaryota; kingdom Metazoa; phylum Chordata; class Aves; order Rheiformes; family Rheidae; genus Rhea; species Rhea americana. Next base: position 10,716,706 of record NW_028186423.1, read on the forward strand.
TTGGTTTTACACTTCATCAGAAAGCAGTTTTGTCTTGTATGCAAACAGTTAATGAAGCATACCAAAACTGCAACTTTTTTGCTAGCACTAGTATGATAAGGCTTACAGTATATTCCACAGTTTGCAACATATTTTTTTAAAAAAACATTGATTTTTCATTTAATTTCCTCTGTTTATAACGCAGAAACCTATATTTTTAAACAAAATTTCTTCTTGCATTTTCAAGTATTGTTATATATAGCTATCAGTTGCAGATGTAGTATAGCCTTTCATAGCTGAAGCCTTCAATTTACTTCTTTTAGAGAGTACTTTCAAGAAAAGATGACACCACAGGAATAACTGGTGCCCTAGTAAATTCTAAGAATTTATGGATTGTTAGTCACTACCTTTCATGCTCAACACATGACTGGTTTCAGAATTCTGAAGTAGTTAAACCTTTCTGATTTAATTTTTAAATTTTTGTTCCAGCTACTCTCATTTATACCAAAGCAATTAATCTAAATGGATTATAGCTATACTATCATTCCTTTTCTAGASAAAATGGGGAGGACAGCCTCTCTTATATAATCTATATACACTGAAATAAACATAGAGAGTGAGAAAGACTTTACAATACCCTGAGCACCTGTCTATAAAAGAACTTCCTTTCACACTGTAATTTTATGACTTTTGCACCAAGAATTCATCTGCAAAATTATATCTGAGTACAGCAACCTGCTCCATTATCTCAGCCATACACACTGTTATGATTAACTTTGGGAAACCAGTGGGGCTTACAYGGCTGAATAAGTGATTGGTAAACTCCAGTCAATCATCACATCAAAAAGAAAGTCACAACTGCAAAGACAAACTGCATTTATGTTCTGCAGGAGGGGAAAAAAACTTTTAAAATTATGTAATGCAGGAACTGAATGCATTTATTTACCAAAGTATCGCAAAAGCTGTTTTATTTATGGAATATGGAGTCTTTCATCAAAGCCACAGTCAGCAGGCCAACAGGAGTAAAAGCTACTAACATAGATTATGCTCAATCTTCAGAAAATGGATCTAAATAGTCTTCTGTCAAACATCCACTTATAGCCTATCAATTAAGGGCAAACTACAAAATTGAGTAGCCTTTACTAAAACAAAAATAGATAATCTGTTATTAAAAATCTGGGAAGATGAGTCCAGAGTCCCAGATGAACAGAACAGGTTGGGGTAAGTTTCAGCAATTATCGGAAGCAAACTCATCTAAATTATTAACATAATAGATGTTTTGGGCACTTCAATTACAGTAGTGCAAAAGTTTATAACATTTCAATTAAAACCATCAAATAAGGTCATAATGCCCCTTCTTAGGCTTGGGTGCCACCGAAGTAGATGACAGATAGAGAGATAAACAGGTAGCAGAGCTAAACCATTTTCACAATGGTTTCATAACAGGTTCTGCGTGCTTCCCTAATCTATGACAGTTGTCGTATGGCCTCTATATTTCTATTCTTTTAATTATTTATCATGTCATAATATGGTGATATAAAAACTCCTCATGCTTTTGCTACAATTACTTGTCTTTTTAATGATACATTTGCAAAAAGAGTTGAGCAAGACTTTCACATTCATCAGAGTTTCTCCAAAGGCAGCAAGGCCAGCAGGGTTACACCTTCCACTCTTCAGAAACGTTGGGTAAAGTACAATCTTACAGCTGGCTACTTCTGGCTCAGGCAATTCAAAATTGCATGATGAACTTGTTGGACCTCATTAGCTAAGAAAACTGGGCTTGATTAATGTTGTAATACCAGTCTTTCAAGAAAGCCTAGCTGCAGCCAGAAATGGGAGTGGTGTTTCAGGAAATGCTACTCGCTCCGAGTCCGTACTGAAGATCCATTCCAGCCCGGTGCTAAGGGACATCATGCGGCTGGTGGTGCTGTCTTTCAGATGAGATGTAACACTGAGTTCTGACAACTTATAGTCATTAAATATCCCATGGCACTTTTCACAGGAGTACATGTGTTAACCCATATGTCCTGGCATAATTCCAAATGCATAATTGCATTCTGCCTACCTAAATTCCCTATGCAGTTTCAGTAGCGAACAGTACTATCCTCTTTCCATCTTCTCTCCAACATTTATACTCAGGTATAAGAAGAGGCAGAGGCRTACTGCAATCCCTAACTTTCAGATGGCTGACAGCACTACAGAATCCAAGGCAACTTAGATCTGCTATGATACGCACAGGAAGAAAGAAGATGCACCCAGAAAGAAAGCCAAAAAAAATTGCAAGTGAGGAGCTACCTAAGCTCCTACCCCACAGTACAAAAATACTGGAGATAAGAAAACTGCAGAAATTTTGTCCTTCTCAATCTAGGATTTAAACACTCAGCTGTTTTGAAAAGTACCTCCATTCCTTAGGATGTGCAGTCCCAGGCCTTTGCAGACTTGTAAAAGGATCGGCAGGCTTTTAAAGATTGTACTCTGGGACTTAGATACTTAAATCAACAATACACTCCCCATAAATTCCACTCCTGCAAACAAGTATCTATTCTGCTGAGTTAAAAACAAAGAGTCATTTCAAGGTCTGTTTCTATATTTTACATTTTAAACAGTGTATATAAAAACATTGAAAAAATACAGAAATGGGATTATTCCCTCCAATCTGAGTGCCCTAATTATTGAACCACACAATCATTTATTCTTTCTTCTCCAATAACGCTTGCACCCAGTATATCATACTGGTCCYGATGCAGTAGAAGGAATAGAGATCACTCAGGGAAAAATCAAGGTAGCTTCCACATCGCAGATAAAAATATTGTCACAGGAGATKGGTAAGGGGTTTGAGTCACTCATATTGCCCATTTCCTCAGTGATGTTTTATTGACTAGACCATTATTTCTGAGCCAACTTCACCCTCAATATTGGCGAGAGGTACAGCAGCGGCTTCCCTGTGTGTCAGCGCCAGACACTACTTGTAAGCATGCCTGCTGAACTGGGTCTTGTAGACCACAAAAAGGAGGACCTGCATTCCATTTTCTGGCATATAACAGGTATTTCACAACTTAGTCCAGTCAAAGCAGGGACAGAATCAGGAAATACACAGTAATAAAATTCTTAATGTCAAAGAAATGTTATTCATGAAATGTAATTATTTATGGACTTTCAGGCATTAAAAAAAAATCTGACTTTTCCTTCAGGCTTTTCTCTCTTTAAAATTTTACTGGATCTTACACCTAAGTCCTTTTCAGATTCAGCTTTGAAATTGATCTACTTTGTATTTTTTGTTATAAAATATATTTATTGACCATTTATCTTATATATATTTATTTTTTATGTCATTTGAAATATATATAACACAAATCAGTACTGTCCAATGCTCCTCATGGTACAAGACACACAATTCAACTATAACGTATTTAGATCCAGGTTCATTTAACTGAAATGTSCATCTTACATGACCAGCTGCCTCAGATTCCCTGGACAGTCAAGCAATGGCTACTCAGCTGTACATAGTAATTCTCCTATGAGTTGGTACTAATTGTCCCTTGGTGGTAGCTACATCCTTTGGGGCCCTAGACAACCAGATTCCTAACTTTAGCACCTTACAGAGTTAGGCAGATTGAATATGACTCCAAACACTGTTCTTTCTCTCTCCCCCCCCCCAATAATCACTGTTATACACCTATCATAACAGCAGTACAACTAATGAAGCAGAAAGAGAACCAAAATAGGTTTCTGTATTTGGTAAAACAATATAAACTCCCATCTACCGTCTTATGCTGACCAATAACCCTAAATTGTTTTCAGTTGCAGATGGAGTGAATYAAACATAACAGATACGTACATGCCATCTTCACGTGAGGTTCAACTTTGCTCACAAGACGCTGTCAGCTTTCTTCCCTATTAAACTCACTTTATCTTCTTTTTTTTTTAATTATTTTCCAAGGAGAATGTACATTCTGGTCTCAGATTATACTGATAAGCTCTCAAAAAACAAAAGAAGCTCAAAACAACCTTCAAATACTTTGTGAGCAAGACTGCATGAAATAAAGGCAGGTCTGATGGATGTTGAATTAATGTAAATGGCATTTTGTAATATATGGCCCTGATTCTCCTTTCACTTATGCTGCTGTAAATCAGAAAAGAACTCTGCTGATTTTCATAAAGTTACTCTGCTCAGAAGCTGAGAAAGAATCAAGTGTTCCTTATTTAAATATTGATTGTGCACTTAGGAAATTGAAATAGCTGCAATGCATATACTGAAAATAAAGATGATTTTTAATATATATTAACTTCTGTAAGCTTATAGGCTTAGAGAGAATTCTGAGCAACTAGCTTGTCTGAAATGAAAACATGAATATTCCTAACGAAGGAGTTTTGTACTTGAGGGGATTAGAGGGCAGCAAGTAGCTCAGAAGCCTTTGGAATATCATAAAAACATAGACCTGCATAAAAACAGGTCTTTAAGAAAAAGAAAAAAAGGAAAAAGAAAACTTGACCACAGAACTGTGCTAAACTGGCAGCCCCCTTTCTGCTTCTCCCCTGCCACGCAAACACCTGACGCACAAAGGGAGTCGCATTCGGGAGGAGATTATGATGCCGTGATCTCGTCGTGAACGTTGCATTATGGTTTCCGCATCACTCTAAGAGCTCCCTTGGCACTTGTGCTTACAGCAATTTGAATTTCTCTGGCAGCTAGGTATGATTTGTGACAGATTCCAGCCTTGCTCTTCATTGAGGGAGTATACTGGCAAGTGCTTGAGGTATTTACCATGGAGGTCGAAAAGAGGAAAACGTTCTATTTGGCAGCTACTAAGTTACCCAAAACAGTTCTTTTCAGTGGCATCATTTTGTGTTTCTYAGTAAAAGTTGTCTCACTATATTACTCTACTTGGAGGATTGCTCTGGTCACTATGATAGTGAATCCCTGTTAACTATAATCAATATTATGAATGAATGCATCACTAACTAAATGCTCCACACAGAGCTGCAAAGACTCTTTTGCTGGATTGTACAGTAGTTTCTGGCATGAGTGAAGTTTGCCTACACATTCTTTATGCAACTAAATTTGTTTGTTTCATTTGGAAAATCTTAAATTGAAGAAGAAAATTATCTATTTATCCTGGAAAATACCTTTAGCTCTTCTGAAAAAATAGGGCCAACAGCCGGGTTCCCACGTTTGGCCCTGGATCCCTCAGGAGTTTACAGATCCAAAGCCTCTACATTTGCAGCAGGCAAACTAGTTTCCAAAGCTGGCCTGCTCTTATGCAAAGACTGTTCTCATTATGTCTGTTCTGCCACAAACTCATCAACAGACATCTGCACGCAGAGCTTCCCTAAAACTCTTCTGGTCTGCAGACTCAATCTTATCTTGATTCCTTCCTCATTCCCGTACGCGAGTATTTTAGGTTGGCCCCAGGGACCAGAGAGYGCCCCGCAGCAAAGCCTCCGCGCCGAGCACAGGCATTCGGAGAACAATGGCAACACGCTGGTTGGCTTGGCGTGAACCGATGAATGAGAAACTTAATAGGGAGATACTGCACAGCCTACAAAGAAAAAAACCTGCATTTAACAAAGAATGAGGTTGACCGGGTTTAGGCTAATAAGGTTTGTACCTTATCCAGTAGAACGAATCCAAACTTCTATTCACATGTAAAAATAGCCTATCGATTATAGCATATTTCTTCCTCCTTGGCCCTGTTTTTCAATTATTTTATTTTAGACAATAACTTTGGCAAGTTCTTTTGTTAACACAGTTCCTGTTATTTTAAAAGCAACTGATTCTGTGGCCTGTAGTTATCATCTGCTACTTAAAATATGTACATGAAAGAATACACAAGAGATGTCAGGTGCACCCTGGGGAGGGTAAGAATGTCCACATGGTCCTAGGTCTTCTACAAGTAGCAATTTCTGGATGAATGGGTGAGAAACATTATTTTGCAAATGCAGATGTACTATGTCCAAAAAACACAGAATAACATATGATTTAAGGATTAACTCTGTGATCTATCAAGCATTCTTGACTCAGGGTTCTAAACATCAGAAACACATCATCAAAAAAAAATCTGAAACAAAAAACACTGACCAACCTTTATACTTCGGTTATGTTTACACATGAAGATAGGATTTTAAGTATGTTTTTRCAATGATTCAAGATTTTTCTTCAGTTGCTTATTTAATTGATTTTTAAATATTAGACCCATCCAGTCTTTAGAAACTAATAAAATATTGCAGGTTTGATTTATAAAAAAATAGTGCAGTACAGTAGGCATATTGTGGGTCTATTATTGCTCTCTCACAGAAAAGGTGGAGCTGGAATACATGTTAAGTACAATTTCAAACAGAAAAGAAAACCRTAATATACTGGTTATACATTGTGATTTAGCAATATCTATCCTTAAAAATATACATACTTCAACTACATTATTATTAATAAAGAACATAAWAATGAAAGTAACAAACTAATGAATTCCATCATCTCTGAATATTCAATGGAATTACATGAAATATGTACATTTACTTGATCTACTTATTGATCATTGTTACAATATGACTGTATCTACTACAAAAATACAGGTCACAGACAGTTTATTGAAAAATTTTTCAGTGTGGAGGGGGTTCAAAACTAAAGAAAATGAAAGCCTATATAAAAAAGTAGAAATAAAATGTAAAAAATACAAAACTAGTGCTTTTTATAAACTAAGATTGCCAGTTTGTTGAAAGAGATGGAAGAGAAAGAGATCAGCAATATATGAGAATATGTATCAGTAAGTTTGGCCCAACTGTTAGTCCTTCTCACTATTTAAAAATGTGAAAATATTCCATGAAACTGAGATATAGCATTATTATTGGGAACAACCATTTGTTTAAAACAGAATTCATCACTTGGTGTCCAAGTGGGGAAAATCCCCATATCAGATACAATGGGGATCATTGGATTTCATCCCCATATGAAATGAAATGAACAATTATATGAGGTCAAAAAAACTTCTTATTTCAGATTCTAAATCATCACTGACTGATAAAGACTAGACAGGAACTATTCATGCACAAAAGAAGATTTATTCTGTATCTCCCATTGTCAGCTTCTTGAACTTTCCTCTGACCACTGTGGTGACTGATCGGATACCATGACAAATTCATCACAAGTCCACGCCAATGTGGAAATACTATGTTACTCTGATATTTGAGAAACTGTCATAACTGGAGAATGCTTTAAAGTGTTTACAATGACACCATAAAAATGTCATTACTATAAAGACAAATCTTCTTCACATTTTGGTTAGAATGACAAAAATATTTTAATTATATTAGCATTGCCCAAAGAGAAAAATTCTTTACCTAAAAGTGACATTGTGCCTTATGGTTAATAATATAGGATTCAGAATATAGCTAATACATATTTGTTTATACAAAATACATTTATATGATTATATATAAAATACATCTAGACAAATAYACTAATATATATTAGACTATATCTGGCTACACGAATGTTCAATGACTAAAAATGATATGTACATATCAAATTTATCAAAGGGTTGAAAAAAATTGTAAGTTAAGTTTGAAGGGGAAAAAAAATAAAACAAATATAAATTATTTCAGTATCCTTGGTACTAATTAAAGTATTTAAATGTAGTAATTGTACTCTTTCTCTCACTTTTTTTTTTTTTTTTTTTTTAATTTGCCAAGAAAGAGCTGCTGACTTATTCATTTCAGTAAGTAAGAAATTTCTCAACTTCCTTGGGTGCTCAAGTGCAAGAATATTTTAGACCCCATCTTTGCATATTACTTTATCTTTCAGTGGTAATTAACAGAGTCTTAATCTGGCTAATGTTAATGACCACTGTTCTTTCTTTAAATCCCAGTTAAACCAAGCTTATTAAGGGCCAATTAAAGGAAGTCTTATGTGATCTGAATAACACTAAGACCAATTTTTAAGAGCTATAATTCTTTATTTTAGATGATAAGTGTGGAAGAAAACCCTTTTCAATATGGTCTTTGTATGTTTCAAAATAAACTTTCAATGGTATTCTGGGAGGGGTGGGGGAATCTTACTCAGGGTAGAAAAATTCAAAGATACAGCTGGAGATTTTGAAAAAAATCAACTATGGTGTACTAATTTCATTCTTTCTCTCACAAAAAAAATAGTATAGTATTAATTTCCACCTAATTTTTCAGAATGTTATGGAATGAGAATAACACTTTGCAATCGGTTTCCAAATGGTAGCAACACAAGTCTAAATTTAAATTAACCAAGTACCACTGAAAAAAGAAGGAAAATCTCATTTATCATTTGAGTAGGAAATGGAATATTTTTATCTAAGTCTGAAAGAAGGCTTTGTGGTTTGGGAACAATCAAACTTTTTTTCATTGCTTGACTGAATATAATTTTCAACTGCTGACTTTTTAAAAGCTTCTTTATTCTACTTATGTCTAAGGTGACCATTCKACAGGTGCTTTGTTGTAAATTACATCCCACCATTTCTCACATTGCTAAGTCTTCACTCATTGCTTAACTTCACCGTTACTTCCCTCTCCATCCGGACAGAAGCAGTAATGCAATCTGACTATTGCTTCTAGCCATTAAACAAAATGATGCTATTGCTACTACTCTCTAAAATCAAAGCATCCTAAAGCTAACTTATGCTACAGCTAGTCACCATCAGACACGGCCTTTGCATATTCTGCAGCACAGCTGAGCTAACTCCATGGTGACAACTCTTAAAYGCTGTAGTAGCATCTCAAAGTTCCATGGTAACGTCAATTCGTTATTGTCTCTAAAATACTCTTCATCCCCATTCTTCCCACTCTCGTACAAACATATTCAGCCCGGACTTACAGCAGAAAATATCTCTGATGAGAAACTGATGGGTATTCTTAACAATAAATCCTGAATGTTCCCCAGATAATTTGGCTATAACAGTCCTTGGCCTCTAAAAGAGCCATACACAAATCATCTTCCTGTTCTGATAGTAGTATAGAAGAAAACTTGCATCTGGACTCCCAGCTTTCAGTGTCTCACTTGTTTCACTCTTCTTCATGATCAAGCTCACTTGCCTCTGCATTCAGTTTCCCATCTAACTAGCTAAAAGCTAGACCTCAGCTTTGACATTTTCCGTTCTTGTTCCTGGCTCTACGGAACAATACAGCTGTATTGCAGCTGCGAACAGTATTATAAAAACAAAACACAACCCCTTTCAAAATCAACAGCAGAATTTTGCGGAAAATTATGAGGCTGCAAGAGTAGTGTTTTCTTTGCTTTACAGAACTCATCTGATAAACCAGAATTTGTGATTACTACTACTGCAACAGGAAATTTATCATAAGGAGGGGAGAAAGAGGGTAAATAGAACACTGCAAAAATTTTAGCAAACTGCAGCTAAACAGGAATAGGGCAGTAAACTGCTGTCAGAATATTACATCAAAAAATCCAAATCTAGGAGCGGTCACACCCGTAGTATGGGCCACAAAGAAATTTAGAAACCACAAATAAATTAAAGTAAGTTTAACTTAATTCCCTACAATTCACGTCTGTTAATTTGACAAATCAGCTTTTCCAAATGGAGATCAACAAAAGACAGATGACCCAGAGTCTTGGCCTGCTCTGTGTACAYCTCCATGTGAACCCCACAGCAACAGCAATAAGACATAATAGAACAGCTTGCCAGTCACTAAACAAAAGGAGACCATACTCAAAAGTATCCTTAACTAATGGGAACTTTCCCATCCTGACATTTCTTTCCCTCTTGGTTTCTTTTTCTCTTTGTTTTTCTCTCTCACCTTTTCCCACCACTATCACTAATTATTACACATCACTTTTGGATTTCAAGAAAGAGCCTTCTTTATGCCTTTTCCTCCATTTAAGACCTCAGTTGTATACCAAGGAGTTCAATCTCAGATCAGGGGCAGTGATATTCCAATGAAATCCTGTTCGCAGTATTTGCACAACAGCAGCTCCTTGTGTGCCACATGACAACTCTGACATGTGTGAGGATTAAGGTTAAAGCCTGCAAATAACTTCATTTTTACTGATTCCTGAATTTATATTTATTTAATTTATATATATATACACATATATATGTGTGTGTGTGTGTATATGTGTGTATATATATATATATATATATATAAAATTACACACGGATCATCTCATCTTCTTTGGGTAGAAGTAACTTAACTTACTTTCCTAAATAAACTCAGTTCTGATATATAAGTGAACCTCTCTCCTCAACCTTCTCCAATASTTTATTTTTGGATAAAAGATTTATTAAAAACAAATTTTCATAATTGAAGGCTTTAGGATACTCATAGGAATTATTGAGATTTGTCACAACAGGTGAATATCGCACTAAAGACTAATATGATGCATGAGGGATACTCTTTCTCTTTTCTGCTGTGACTGCTGGACCTTTTTGCAGGACTCAAAATTTCCAAGGGCAGGCATGGACTGTTTGCATGTTACTGCACCTGAGGATTTGTGCAAGTGAAATGGAATCAGTAAGGCATGAAATTCCCTCCATACATCTCCTCTTCACTCTTTTAAAGACTTCCTAATATGTTGTGCTAGAGAAACAGTTTCTTTTCTTTGGAGGGGACAGAAAGAGAGGAGAAGGGAAGGAAGGCTCCAGTTCAATTAAAAGGCAGGACCAAGAGCCTGTGACGCTGGAACATGGCCCTCCTCCYTCCCAGAAAACAAAATAAGCTACAAAAGAGAGAACTGCGTATACACTCAATTTTCCCACTTTCTGAAGTGTTTCAAAAATACATCAGAAAATGCTAGTACTGAARAATGCTGTTCATTGACATCTTTGTGATGTCTGGTTAGCATTGCTGTACTAACGGCTAACAAGTCCAGCCACACTTGTGCTGACTCCTACAGGGCCTTTTATCTGTCTTTTGACAATATTCTTCAGGACAATCAGGGTATCTAGTGAATCCCTGAACTAAACTAGCTCCTCACTCAGCACTAACTCAGCTCTGGGAATCTAGACTGCCTTTGGGCAASACCAGGAACAAGAATTGTTGATAACAGGCACCTTGGTGCACATGCACCTGATGCACCCACCRGAGTGGGCTCATCATGGCTTACTGGTTAGGCTGCAAGCCATGCTAACTATACTATTTTCCATCTCTCAGAGTAACGCTATGTCCATATGGTATAATACTCTACCTAAAAAGGACAGAACAAATTTGAGACACACAAAGATAAAWTCTCCTGTCTGCATTGATGATATCATTACTCCATATCCATTCATAAATAAACAAACAACAATCTGGTTTCACTTTTGTATAAAGAAAGTATTGCTAATTCTGACCTGCACACAACATCGCTTGAAGAATCTCATATATTTGCAAGTCTTGATGTAGCACATCTCTGAAAATAAAGTGAATGGGGACTCCTAAGTTAGAATGAACCACAGAAACATTATGTGGCTTCCAACAGGAATAATATAGATTTCTCTTTCATTAAGGACAAAAGTTGAACCTAATGTATTAAAAAAGTTTGCATGTGAGAAAAGAACTAGGCAATTCAGAAGAGGAGAAAAGAGATTCAGTTCAAATATCCTGCACAAGACACTAATGCAATTACCTTAAGGACACATCTAATGATGGTTTTCTGTGAGTTCTGCAGTTTCCAGGAGATATATTACTGATAACATCATCTGCTTTCACCCCACATTGCATAGGGTGAAAAAATAGATTAGAACTTCAGTATACAGTGCAGGGTGGAAAAGACATGGATTCTTCTTTCAGAAACTCTCCATCTCTCCTTGCTCCTGACTTCCCACTTGCTAATTTAAACTTCTGGACATATTCCTGTCTGGATATATCCTTCTCCTTTTTGTCCGTCGCCTTAATCACTCTCCCTCCATGTAACTGGGAGCCTTTTTTTTTCTTTTTTCCTCACTACTAGAGTCAGGAAGGATATTCTCTCTTTAGAGTTTAAAGGATTTTAAAGCATCTTGGAGGTCTACTTCAACTGACAGGAAAATTTGGAAATAATGTAAAGTCCTAGCTATTCCTTCCTAACTTTAAAGGACCTGTAGTAAGCATAGCACAACAACAAATGAAACATGGAATTTTGCTAGCAAACTTTTGCCTCTGAGAAAGGTACAAAGGTCTCTCTTCCACAACCTCTGCCTTGCTGTAGGAAGGAGAAAAGAGATAGGCATATTGAAGAAGAACTGAATCCTAGGATAAATTGAGAATCTAACCAATCCTATGGCAGGCTCATGTAGTTGGAGAGACTGGGAAGATATGCCCTGCTTTTCAGTGTTATGTGAATAAAATTGCAGCCTGCTGCTTAAAGCCATTCCTGTGTCTGTCTTCATTCACTTGTGCATCCTAATCAAGTGCCCATTTAAATAGATTGGTGGCGTTTTAAGCTGCCAGTCACAAAGATGAAATTTTCCATTGTGAAGTAAAAAGAGTTAGCTGTATAGATAAAACACTCATATATAAGGAATAATACTGGCTAAACTTTTATCTATGGCTCATTTCAAACCTGGCATATTTCACAGTAGAGAATGAATTACAGTGCCCATATAGGTAATCAGACACAGAGGGGGGAAAAAGAAACCACGTAATAAAGAAATACTTAATACGTGACTTTTAAGGCCTGCTTTTGTCATCTAATTCTAAATATTAGTTTCAGAGAAGGATACATGCTAGAAAATTAATATCATAGGTAATCTATAGACCACTTTTGGCTAATTTAAAGCTCTAAACTGTATTTGTTTTCTATATACATTTCTTTCTTATTATTCTCAATATGATACTCTCAGCACAATAAGAAGAAGGACATTACCAGCAGCATTTTCAATCACGGGGGCTATATATTCAAAAGCAATCAATAAAAACCACACAGTGCCTGACAAACAACTAGTCAAAGGAATCATTTTTCTCAGATACTTAGCAGTATCCTTTTAAAGTAATTGCTTTTGGTCAATGTTACCCGTTATCATTTGGTCTGCTCTTTTTCCAAAATAGAATGGATGTCATTTCCATTAATATTTCAGCTGCCTATGAAGGTTTTTAAAGTGCATACTCCACAAAAAAGGGGATTTTTGTTTCAACTTCAGTCAACTAACAAAGAACTCTAAAATGTTATAGAATAGGTAGTGTCATATAGCCGAGCTAAAAGGTAATTTTAAAGGAAACGATTACAGAATATATCCTTTGCCCTCCTTTTCACTCAACACAAAACTGTTAACTCCAATAGAGCTGAGTAGAGATGACAGACTTTGGCCTCGTYCATCAGTGCTAGCAAATAGTATTAGCGGATAAATACACTCAATATACTATCTAAAATAATGAAATCAAAACTGATTCATTATTATAGCTTGCTTTAGGGATGCTAAAGAAAATCTTACTACAGAAACCTAACCTTGTCTGTGACAGCATGGTAGTTGCTGCCTTGTGCCAACCGATCATTTAAATATGCCCAGAAAATACTGAAAATACACAGTGTAATATGTAAGTGTACAGCTGGGATACCAAATTAGATTAGGCTA